>NC_030813.1:9090909-9393939 GCF_001704415.2 Capra hircus
ATGTTGTACACTACATATTATTTCTCTGGCTCTTGGTATTTTTCATCTCTCATCTACATGCATGGTAAATTATTTTGTTAAGAAGATGGCATCAACATCTTTACATTCACAATTTTCATTCAATACTGAATCAAGATCAGAAGGTTAAATCCTGACTAACAGTTGTTTTCTCAATAAAACTATTTAATTTATCTGCTGATGCATGTTTTGTTCAATACCAACACTGTATCTGATGCTCTGGTAAAGTTAGTATTATGGCATGCCAAGCAGTTTTTAATAAGATGAAATTGATTTTATGGGGCATAAGTTTTCAGAAATAAAGAGAAACATAGCACAACAATGTGTTAATAGTTACTTCTGACTCAAGAGACAGCATTATTTCATGTTAAATGCAAAAATCATGACAATTTAAAATATATATTCATCTATCATCAATACACTCAAACATATTTAGCAAATATTGACAGACTGTAAAGAGAAATAAGTATTAGGGGTTTCCCTGGTGGTTCAAATGGTAGAGCATCTACCTACAATGCAGGAGACCTGGGATGGGAAGATCCCCTGGAGGAGGGCATGGCAACCCATTCCAGCATTCTTGCCTGGAGAATCCCATAGACAGAGGAGCCTGGTGGGCTCTAGTCCATGGGGTTGCAGAGTTGGTCATGACTGAATGACTAACACAGACATACATATAGCACACACACTAGGGGATAATACTAATAATACTAGGAGACTCCAATATCTCATTTTTAATAATGGATAGAACAACCAGGTAGAAGTGTCAGGAAGTAAAGAGAGGACTTGAACAATATTATACCAATTGTACCTAATGGGCATATACAGAATACTCCATCCACAACAGAATACACATTCTTAAATACATAGTAAGATTTTGCAAGACACTGCCTGATTAGAACACAAAAATGTCTTACCAAATTTAAGGAAACTGATTATACAAAGTACTTTCTCCAACCTCAATGGAATGAAATGGTATCAATCACAAAAGGAAAACAAAAATATAAAAATGTATGGAAATTAAACACCATTGGGTCAAATAAGAAATCAAAAAGCAATTAGAAAATATTTTGAGATATATGAAAGTGAACATTATACCAAAATTTATGGCAAGTAATGAAAGCAGTAATAAGGGAAATTTATAGTGGTAAATGTCTGCATTTAGAAAACAGAAAGTTTCTCAAATCAACAAGCAAAATGTACATCTCAAAAAACAAAAAGAAACCTAAATCTGAATTTAGCAGAGGAAGGAAATAATACAGATTTGAGAAATATAATTAACATAGAGAATAGAAAAACAGAAGGAAAAATATCATTAAAAGTAAGAGTTGATTCTTTTGAGATAAAAAAAAAACAGAATTAATCAGCCTTTAGCTGGCTAACTAATAAAAATAAAGACAACTGAAATCAGAAATTAAAGATGAGGCATTACAATAGATGCCTTAGAAATAAAATTACAAAATGACCATGAACAATTATATGCCATCTAATTGGATAACACAGAAAAATAAAAAAGGATGGTAATCCACGTCAGTATTTCTGCCTGGAAAAATCCCATGGACAGAGGAGCCTGGTCGGCTACAGTGCACGGGGTCACAAAGAGTCAGACATGAATGAGCAACTAACACTCCACTCCACCAAGATTGAGTGATGAAGAAAAAGAAAGTCTCAGCAGAATTATAAGTAGGGAAACTGAATCAGTAATCAAAAGCTTCCCTGGTGGCTCAGATGTTAAAGAATCCACCTGCAATGCAGGAAACCCTGGTTCAATCCCTGAGTTGAGAAGATCCCCTTGAAAATGGAATGGCTACCCACTCCAGTATTCTTGCCTGGAGAATTCCATGGACAGAGAAGCCTGGTGCGCTACAGTCCATAAGGGTCACAAAGAGTCAGAAAGGAGTGAGCAACTAACACTTTCACCAAGGTTGAATGATGAACAAAAAGAAAGTCTAGGTAGAATTACAAGTAGGGAGATTGAATCAGTAAGTAAAAACTTCCCAAAAAGGAAACCCCAGAGCAAAAGAGATAACACCAGTGAAGAATTCTATAAAACATACAGGAATAGTCCCAATCCTTCTCAAACTCTTTCAAAAAGCTGAAAATGAGGGAACATTTTTCACTCTTTTTTATGAGTTCAGTATTATCCTGATATCAAAACCAGACAATGACACCACAAGAAAAGACTACAGACCAATAGCTTAATAAGCATTGATGCAAATACTTATATGGATATGCAAAAATCCCCCATAAAAACACAAACAAGCCGAATTCTATAGCACATTAAAAGGATTATAAAGCCATAACCAAGAAGGATTTATTCCTGGTATGCAAGGTAATTCAACAGGTAAAAATAAATAAATGTAATATACCATATGAACAGAACAAAAGGCAAGATAGTAAGAGCATGTCAATTGATACAGAAAATGTATTAGAGTTCAGCACTTTCAGAATAAAAACACACAACAAAATATGACCGAAGAAAATGACCACAACATAATAAATATCTCCAATATGAATATCTCACAGCTAACACAATACTCAATGGTGAAACACTGAAAGGTTTTTGTCTAAGATCAGAAACAAGACAAGGATGCTCACTCTTGCCAGTTCTATTCCATCTACTATGAAAATTCCCAAAGAGAGAAATTAGGCAGTACCAAGAAATAAAATATATTCAAACTGGAAAAGAATTAAACTTTTTCTGTTCAGAGATGACATAATCTATGAAGAAAACCCTTAAAAAATGCATTGGCATTTGGTGATTTCTTTGATTCTGTAGATCACTTTGCATAGAATAGTCACTTTAACTTTTTTTTTTTTTTTTTTTTTGAGCAACAGAAAAATCCATTCTAAAATTCTTTAGGAATCTTTGAAAACTGAGTAGCCAAAATAGTCTTGAAAAAGAACAAAGTTGAAGGCCTCATGCTTCCTAATTCTAAAACATATTACAGAGTTACAGTAATCAAAAGAGTATATTATTTGCTTAAAACAGATATGCATGTGTATGTGTGTGTAGATATTATACAGAGAGAGACCAATGTGGCAAAATGAAGAGCCCAGAAGTAAACACACGTATATATGTTAATGTGATTTCATGTTACTTGTTTTTACCACAATTTAAAAAAAATCAAAATTGCCCTCCAGATGGTAGGCAAGATTGGTAAAGTACAAATTAAAAATGTATTTAACTCCTCAAAATTATTTTTAAAGTATACATTTAGGCTGAGAGTCGGAGACGCTATCCACTTCCATCCGTCGCGCAGACCCTGCCGGAGCCCCTGCCGCTATGGATGATCGGGAGGATCTGGCGTACCAGGCGAAGCTGGCCGAGCAGGCTGAGCGATAGGACGAAATGGTGGAGTCAATGAAGAAAGTAGCAGGGATGGATGTGGAGTTGACAGTTGAAGAAAGAAACCTCCTATCTGTTGCATATAAAAAAGTGATTGGAGCTAGAAGAGCTTCCTGGAGAATAATCAGCAGCATTGAACAGAAAGAAGAAAACAAGGGAGGAGAAGACAAACTAAAAATGATTGGGGAATATTGGCAAATGGTTGAGACTGAGCTAAAGTTAATCTGTTGTGACATTCTGGATGTACTGGACAAAAACCTCATTCCAGCAGCTAACACTGGCCAGTCCAAGGTTTTCTATTATAAAATGAAAGGGAACTACCACAGGTATCTGGCTGAATTTGCCACAGGGAATGACAGGAAGGAGGCTGCGGAGAACAGCCTAGTGGCTTATAAAGCTGCTAGTGATATTGCAATGACAGAACTTCCACCAACACATCCCATTCGCTTAGGTCTTGCTCTCAATTTTTCTGTATTCTACTATGAAATTCTTAATTCCCCTGACCGTGCCTGCAGGTTGGCAAAAGCAGCTTTTGATGATGCAATTGCAGAACTGGACACGCTGAGTGAAGAAAGCTATAAGGACTCTACACTTATCATGCAGTTGTTATGTGATAATCTGACACTATGGACTTCAGACATGCAGGGTGATGGTGAAGAGCAGAATAAAGAAGCGCTGCAGGATGTGGAAGATGAAAATCAGTGAGACATAAAAGCCAACAAGAGAAAGCATCTCTGACCACCCTAGACCTTCCCATCCCACCCCTCTTGGAAATTCCCCCATTGTCACTGAGAACCACCAAATCTGACTTTTACATTTGGTCTCAGAATTTAGGTTCCTGTCTTTTTTTTTTTTTTTTTTTAACAGTTTTCAAAAGTTCTTAAAGGCAAGAGTGAATTTCTGTGGATTTTACTGGCCCCAGCTTTTAGGTTCTTTAAGAACACTAACAGGACTGCACAGAGGCTTTTTCAGCATTACTGTATTGTCTCCTGCCAGATGTGGCAAGATCACCATTAGAAAAGGAAATTACATTCGAAAGCCGTTAGAATTTTACATGATGCAAGCATCTAAGAGAAAGGTTAATCACACTATATTGGTGTATGTGGTATCATTTTCCCTTTTTCTAATTGTTTAAATTGAATTTTATACCAATGTTTAAACTTAATTGGATGTTAGCTTGAGGTGGTAAAAGGTTTTTTGGAGAGTTTGTTGTAATGGTTTTGCTGTAAAAAAGTGTTTCAAACTCTGCTGAAATGTTGCTGAAAAGCGTGGTGCTGGTAACAGTTCAACAATCCGTGGCTGCTCATTCTTGCCTACTTTTACTCTCCCTCTCAAGCAGGTTAGCATTGAAGGTGGTGTGGAAAAGCCTGCATGTGTGTTCAATTCTTTGTTTCTTCTCCTCCCCTCTCCCCCTGGGCCCCGCCCCTCTCCTCCTTCGCTGGCTCAACCTCTTTTGTTAAGTATGTGTAACTTGAACCTAATTTGTACTACTGGATATCTTACTGGAGCCACAGATACAGAATCTGCATTGTTCTTACTGAAACATAGCATAGATTAACATTAAACTTAAATAAAACAAACCTAAATTTAAAATGCCAAAAAAAGTATACATTTACCATTCATAGTGCCAGATACATATAAAACCATGCTTTTAAAATATGAAACACAACTAACTCTTGAAGTAAATCTGCTAATAGAAACATTTTATTGTAACTAATAACCAGATGCCTTGAATTAAATATCATGCAATGCCCATATGTTTTGCATCAAATATAACTTTTTTTATATATTTCTGAATCAACATTTCTCTTTTAAAAATTCTAGAAGAGATTTTACATCAGAATTATCATAACTATCTCTATCTCAGTAAACAGAAATATATGCCATATCCTCACATTAATGTTCCCATTTTTAAAACTGAATAAGAATATATGTTAACCAGCATCTGGATGAAGCACTCTATCCTACATTTCAAGTTCTGGTATTTCCCATTTCACTTGTATATTTTCCCTATACTCTTTTCTTCAGTACTGCTATCTTCTCATGTGGCTATTTTATCTTCATCTTTCATTCTTTCAGGATTTCACCCATAAGCAATTAAAAGCTCATCCTTCAAATGGATAACGACTCCCATAAATACAAGCACACACAATTACATACAGTCTGTACATCTCTCTTTAGTTGTTAACTCAAATAATGATATCCTTCTCTTTAAGACTTCAGAAGCACCTCAAAAACTCTCATATTTAATTCTTTAGGGAATAGAGTTCATCGCGTCCTTCTTTTGTTAAATATGTAGACTATAAACAAACACCTGAACTACACTTTAGTAACCTCAAAATAAAGCTGTAAATATAATTGTTCCATTTAAATTTGTTATATAAAATGGACTCCTATCAAATATATCATTAAATGTCTTCATATTTCAAATGATTATTCTAAATATATGAAGGAGAACAAAATTTGCCAACCCAAAATGTTTCTATGGCATAGAGAATATTTTGAGCTTGTTATTTTCAAGAAACAGTAGACACAGGAAAACTCTCAGAGTATAAGTTATTCTGTGTAAGGAACAACTACATTTATAAAGAAAATCTCTATTTGTAGATATCCCTTATGAATATAGAAACATCTCCCTCTCTCTACTCAATCCTAAAGGCAGTCAAGCCTGAATATTCATTGAAAGAAATGTTACTGAAGTTCTAATACTCTGGCCACCTGATGTGAAGAACCAACTATTTGGAAAAGATCGTGATGGAGGAAGAGAATGAAGGCAAAAGGAGAATGGGGTGACAGGATGAGATGATTAGATTGCATTATCAACTCAATGGCCACAAATTTGAGCAAACTCCAGGAGACAGTGAAGGACAGTGGAGCTTGGCGTGCTACAATCCATGGGGTCACAAAAAGTCGGACATGACTTAGGGACTGAACAACAGTAATCTTCTCTGAACCAGAAAGAGAAGAATCACTAAAACTCTAGAGACTCTAATCAATGGAGAAGGCATGTACTTAAATCAGCATGATAAGCATACACTGTTTACTGTGCTTTTCATTTACTCATGTAACTGGCTCTCACCAACTCAAAATTGAGGTATAATGGACATATAAAGATCTTCACGACCCAGATAATCACAATGGTATGATCACTCACCTAGAGCCAGACATCCTGGAATGTGAAGTCAAGTGGGCCTTAAGAAGCATCACTATGAACAAAGATAGTGGAGGTGCTGGAATTCCAGTTGAGCTATTTCAAACCTTAAAGGATGATGCTGCATTCAATATGCGAGCAAATTTGGAAAACTCAGCAGTGGCCACAGGACTGGAAAGGGTCAGTTTTCATTCCTATCCAAAAGAAAGGCAATGCCAAAGAATGCTCAAACTACCACACAATTGCACTCATCTCACATGCTAGTAAAGTAATGCTCAAAATTCTTCAAGCCAGGCTTCAACAGTATGTGAACCATGAAATTTCAGAGGTTCAAGCTGGATTTAGAAAAGGCAGAGGAACTAGAGATCAAATTGCCAAGATCTGTTGGATCACTGAAAAAGCAAAAGAGTTCCAGAAAATCATCTACTTCTGCTTTATTGACTATGCAAAGCGTTTGACTGTGAATCAGAAAAAAACTGTGGAAAATTCCTAAAGAGATGGGAATGCCAGACCAGCTGACCTGCTTCTTGAGAAATCTGTATGCAGATCAGGAAGCAACAGTTAGAACTGGACATAGAACAGACTGGTTCCAAATTGGGAAAGGAGTACGTCAAGGCTGTATATTGTCACACTGCTTATTTAACTTATATGCAGAGCACATCATGAGAAACGCTGGGCTGGAAGAAGCACGAGCTGGAATCAAGATTGCCATGAGAAATATCAATAACCTCAGATATGCAGATGACACCACCCTTATGGCAGAAAGTGAAGAGGAACTAAAGAGCCTCTGATGAAAGGGAAAGAGGAGAGTGAAAAAGTTGACTTAGAAATCAACATTCAGAAAACAAAGATGATGGCATCTGGTCCCATCACTTCATGGCAAATACATGGGGAAACAGTGGAAACAGTGGCTGACTTTAGTTTTTGGGAGGAGGGATTCCAAAATCACTGCAGATGGGGACTGCAGCCATAAAATTAAAAGATACCTGCTCCTTGGAAGGAAAGTTATGACCAACCTAGACAGCATATTAAAAAGCAGAGACGTTACATTGCAAATGAAGGTCCGTCTAGTCAAATCTGTGATTTTTCCAGTGGTCATGTGTGGATGTGAGAGTTGTACTACAAAGAAAGCTGAGTGCCAAAGAATTGATGCTTTTGAACTGTGGTGTTGAAGAAGACTCTTGAGAGTCCCTTGAACTGCAAGGAGATCCAACCAATCCATCCTGAAGGAAGTCAGTCCTGAATATACATTGGAAGGACTGATGCTGAAGCTGAAACTCCAATACTTTGGCCACCTGATGCAAAGAACTGACTCATTTCAAAAGACCCTGTTGTTGGGAAAAATTGAAGGTGGGAGAAGGGGATGACAGAGGATGAGATGGTTAGATGGCATCACCGACTCAATGGACATGAGTTTGAGTAAACTGTGGGAGTTGGTGATGGACAGAGAGGCCTGGCATGCTGCAGTTCATGGGGTCACAAAGAGTTGGACATGACTGAGTGACTGAATTGAACTCAACTGACATAGAATATTTTATTAGTTTCAGGTGTACAATATAACTCAGTACTTGTATATATTGTAAAATTATCACCACAAGAAATCTAGTTAACCTCTATCACCATAAATAGTTACAGAATTTTGGTCTTTTTCAACATTTTTCTCTTGTCTTTAATTTGAGGTGGTAGTTAGGGGATTGCTTGGATCTTTTCATGAAGTTATTCACTTTTTCTGTGTATTCACCATGTATACAGAAGCTATACAACTTATTGAATCTTTGTTTATTTTTCTCCTATTCATCCATCTTTTTATTACAGGGGCCCTCAAAAGAACTTTAACAGTAAAAATCATTTTGCCTCTCTAACAGCTTGACAACCCACAATGGGACCATTAGAGACACCATATTCAATTTGGAGCCTGCAGAAGGGATTCTGAAAAACTGGCAGAAGCCAACAAAGGGTAAGACTTCTTATCCAAGTTAGTTCTACTAGATTCCTCTCTGTAATGACAGAAAAGATGGGAATGTAAAAAATTCTTGTTCCTTCCTTTCTAAATTGAGGTTCTTAGAAGAAAATATTTGTGTAAAGTTATTTCTTGTGTATAGCAACTCTGGTAAAAATTTTGCTGTAAGAATTCTTGTTTTCTATTGATCCCTTTCCTAGAGATGGTCACTAATCTTCTGTGTCATCTGTCATAAAAAGAAAAGAAAAAGTAAAAGAAAATGTTAGTTGATCAGTCATGTCTGAATCTTTGCGATCCCATGGAACATAGCAAGCTAGGCTCCTCTGCCCATGGGATACTCTAGACAAGAATACTGGAAGGGGTAGCCATATCCTTCTCTAGGGAATCTTCCTGACTAAAGGATCAAACCTATGTTGCCCACATTGCAGGCAGATTCTTTACTATCTGAGCCATGCATGATGAGGTTTTCCTTTCATCACATTCCATGTCTTGAGAGCTTGGCTCTGTGACCACTGAGAATCATCTTTCTGGCTTCTGCTAGCCATATGACGTGCAAGTGTTTGCTCATAAGTGGCAGCCAGCTGAACATGCTGTGCGCTGAAGACAATGAAGTAACAAGCAACATTCTCTTTGTCCAACTGTGCCATCTCCCAGGGGAATTTGTATCAAGGGGTCACAGTCCATAAGAAGCCTTTTTTGTCTTAGACTTCATTGCCCCATTAGTGATGACAAAGTCCCATTCCAACAGTGCCTGCCTGGTGTCATACACGACTGGGTCTTAACTGGCAGCATTTCACATTCTTGTAGGAAACCAAAGACACTGCTTTTTTATTTGTTTGTTTTTAACTAACATCATACTTACATCTTGTGACAACAAAGGTCTTTGCTTTCATAGGTTAAAACTGGGAATGAACTTTCTAGATCTCATAGGGTTGTATGTATTATATCTTCCTTAAGGATGCCTCTTGCATACATGTTTAAGTCATTAAAAGGCTTATTCTTTAAGTGATCACTGAGACAAAATACACCATTGACGATCCTACTTGCCAATAGCCATATAGGCTTTGAATCGGGAAAAATTCCACTTTTTAAAAAATTTTAGAGTTCTCATTCTAAACAACTTTCTTATGGGCACCCATGGGAAGACCAAATTGAAAAAAGAATACAAAAGAGTTTAGTGGCTATCCTTAGGGACTGCTTTAAAACAAATTACAAAGCCCTTTGCCTCCACTTTAGGAAGATGCTACCTAATGTAGAGAGAAGTTATAAAGATCAGTGGACATCAAAAATTCTACTCACAGGGACCCTGACTTGCTGCTTAGAGATGTTCTCACCCACGATTATACTGTATTGATCAGACAAGCCAGGTGCCCTGGGGAAAATCTCCCTGAAAGAGGAAAGAGATGACCAGAATTTCTCCCAGACTCTATTAAATGATCAGGTAATGGATCAGTTGGATGACGATGTTCAGGAGCTAATGGAAGCAACAGCAGAGGCTTTTCTCCCAAAGGTGAATTTGTCAAAGTTTGAATTGTACAGTCAGAGAACATTTATAGCACTTTTACAGACTTTACAAAGGCATGCTGCATTAAACCCTATAGCATAGGAATCTTTAGATTTCCATCTTAATTTGATGTCATCTCCTGATATAAAAAGGCAAATTGAAGAAAATAGAGTTGGATGGGCAGATATGCTCCTTGATATCAATCAGACTGCAATCCAGTTCTTTCAGAAATTAAAAGCAATTGTCTTCATTTTGCAAATCAAGTTTTTAGAAGAATAGAAATTTAGTGAAAAAAAAGTGAAGTCACTCAGTCGTGTCTGACTCTTTGTGACCCTATGGACTGTAGCCTACCAGGCTCCACTTTCCATGGGATTTCCCAGGCAAGAATACTGGAGTGGGTTGCCATTTTCTTTTCTAGGAGACCTTCCCGACCCAGGGATTGAACCCAGGTCTCCTCATTGTAGGCATACTTCAATATAAAATCTTTTTCAACTAAAGCAATACCCTATGTTTCATGTTGACTGTATTAAGTCTTTGATTACTATGTCAAAATATAAACTGAGATTTATTAAATATTTTAAAACTTTATTTGAGAAAAATGATTAAAATTGGAAGCAAACAATATAAAAGGCAGAAAGGCACTCCAAGTTGTTCAAAATAAGACTTTGTGTAGAAACAAGGAAATTACACTAGATAAAATGTATGCTTATTCTGAAGTTACTTTCTGGTAGTTGATGGCAGGAGTGTATCATGCTAACTAGTGCTGATCAGACAATTCCAGTTGATTTAAGATTTCACTTTTCAAAGGAACAAAAGTGTAACTGAGTCTTCAATTTGTGACATGGGTCTTAGCATAAGCAAGTTCATTTGAACCTACTGTTTTAACAACTTAAGAAAATCATATACTCTCAATATTACAAGACCTAAGTTCTACTCACAACCATGCAACATATTTGTATTTGCTTTGATTGTTATTTTTATGAAATATATATTATTCATAATGATTTTTGATACTATTTAGTCAAGATTCCAAAATGTTTTGATATTTGACAAGTTTTCAATGAACAAAGTCTAAATAGTCTTAAAACTAGAACCAACTTTGAGATTGGCTTCCCTGGTGGCTCAGTGGTAAAGAATCTGCCTGCAAATGCAGGAGGTGTGGGTTGGGAAGATCCCCTAGAGAAGGGAATGGCAATCCACCCCAGTATTCTTGCCTGGAAATTTCCATGGACAGAGGAGCCTGGCAGGCTACAGTCCATGGGGTCACATAGAGTCAGACATGACTTGGCAACTAAACAACAATGACAATATTAGAGCTCTGCTGTGACATCTCAGAAGAATGTTCTTTCTTCTCATAAAAAGAGGCAATACATTAATTATGTCTATTTGATGTGATAAATTACATGAGAAATATTGTCGAATAGAAAGTGATGCTAAACTTTTTAGGTTGTATTTGTATGTGTGTGTGTATTAGTTTCTCAGTCATGTCTGACTCTTTGTGGTCCCATGGACTATAGCCCTCAGGTTCTTCTGTCCATGGAATTCTCCAGGCAAGAATACTGAAATGGATAGCCACCCCCTACTCCAGGGGATCTTCCCAACTCAGGGTCTGAAACTGGGTCTCCTACATTGCAGGCAGATTCTTTACACTTTGAGCCACCAAGACATGGATATAGGTAATTAATTTAGAAGTTTTATAAAATTCAATTGTAATTTTACTTATCCTAACATATTTGTCATAGAAATAACCAAATTACCTTTTCAACTGCTTTATCGTGAACTCTTATCAGTTCTTTAAGCTTGGCCTTTTAAAAGTGCTTGTCATTTAAAGAAAGCTACTGTTTTACTTTGTTGCTTTTGTAAAATTTCTTCATCTTCAAAGGATTTGACAAACAAAACTGACAAGAAGAGGTTTCTGATAACTTTCATATTTTATTTTTGGACTGGGTAAGAATTTACAGAGCTCTAATATAGAAACTGATGCTTTTATAAAACTAACAAAATATCAAAATAAGAATTCCATGGGACTGAGTGAATCAATGATGATCATAATTTTTATGACATTTAATTAAAACATGGCTGGTTTTTCACTGTGTTGTTTTTTCAGATTTAAGAAAATCTTTTCTCTTAGGCTATCTATGACTTATAGCAACTTGTTAAAGCATATTTTTGGTTAACAAACAATTACTTTATTTCATATTTCATCATTCCAGCATTCAAAAATTTAGTGGGTATTCTTATTTTCATGGCAAATAATTATTTTTATAAATTCAGTAAAAAAACAAAAACAAAAACAACTGTTCTCCAAGACATAATGGGAAATATTGACTATATTACCAAGGTTTTGACTGGAATGTCCAATTTGAGAATGATGTACACAGAATCTAATATGATAAAACAATCCTAAGAAACAAACGTTGACTTTATGGAGCCAATAAAGTCACTTGGGGAAAAAGGCACACAGTCTAATACCTTGCTTACAAGATTGCCAACAGCCTTACAAGGTAAAGAAAGTCATGTTCTGGCAGGTGCAGGAAACTTAGAAAATTTTGGGGACTTTGAGAAAAGTGAAATTTATCAAAATTTATAGGTATTGCAGGTGAAGTCTAATAGTGATTTTTGAATTGGTTTCCTAGCTTCATGAGGCTTTTAAAAGTCCAATATGAGATTCCTTATAAAGATTCTAGCAAAGCAAACTTTAAAGAGCTTATAAATCATTATTCTTGCTGCACTTACACAAATAGTCAGGTCAACCTTAATGCAATTAAATTAGTTTTATTATAATTACCTTTGGTAAAAATGAAAGTGATCATAGAGAGAAAAAGTTATGTTTCATTAGCACAACTTTGTGGATAGCAGATTTTAGTGTTATTAATTGTCTTTCAAATTTTTTAATCTACATGCAAAATGGACTGGATCCTGAGTTCTAGTTTCCTCCAATATCTAGCTACAACTCTCCATGGTAATGTTTCAACTTAAAACTACCCTTATAACCTAGAATCACAGAGAACAAAATTTCCCTTTTGAGAAGGCCCTGCAAAATGAACATGAACAACTTAATAGGCACTTCACAGAAATCACAGCACCTTTGTGTACAACCTTTCTGCTTGTTGCTATGTGGGCCACTCAAAAATGTCACCAGAGACATTCAAATTGCAAACCAGAAAAATAAATCTGTCAGATTGCCACTTACTCCATTTGAAGATGTCATCAAGTAAGACATCTGGCTTCCCTCAGAACTCAGAAACTGGGGTTATAATTTGCTCCAACCATTAACCTTTGTTATTCTTTTGTTTTCAAAGAAATGCCTCTTATTAAGCACCTGATTGTGGACTTTTCAAGAAGGCATAGGAATAGGAGGATGTGGAGTTTCTCTCTCCCCACAAACACATCAAGAGCACATCTATAAATGGAACAATTCTACAGGGCACCCACTGAACACTAGAAGAGGACCTCGGACACCTAGAAGGACAAGAAAGATCCCCACAGAACTGGGTAAGACCAAAGGGGTGGGGAAAGAAGGAAAAAGAGGAGAGGAAGTTGGATGGGAGGGACATACATCCCTGGGGAGGAACTGAAGGTGAGGACTGGCTCCTGCATCTGGGGAAGCCCCCTCACCAGAAGGGAGATCAGTGGGGACAGAGGATGAGCCTTGAGGACAGGCAGCACAGAATGACACCTACACAGGCGGTTCATGCCACAGCCCCGTGTGCCCCAGCCTCTACCAAGAGTCCATCAGTGCAGATCAGGGCTGGATGCTGGACCGTGGGGGTGGGAACACAAACCCAGGGAGGGGACCACTGTTGGCTGTGAGGAGACAGCCTGAGGGGGTGGAGATGATGAGCTCCACAAGTGCAAATGCTTGTGGAAGAAGCCTGGACCACCACAGAAGCAAAGTGCCATTACTGAGTGATGTGCAAAGGCCAGGGCTGCCACTGAAGCTTCTTTCCTCAGGCACAGGCTCCTGCCTTCACGGACACTAGGGAGGGCTCCTCCTGGAGCTGTCTCATGTGCCCCTGCCATCACCAACCCCATCCCAGTCTGGGTGACACTTGTCTGCTCACCACCTAATGGGTTCCAACCGTACCCAAGAACCATCCCACCTGGGCGCCCCAATCGCAGCCTTAGGCTCTTCCTGCCTGATAGGCTGGTGTGCTCTGGCAACCTCTAGAGCAGACTCATTGGGAGGAATACACACAGAGGTGAGGCTACAACAACAGCTGAGCACCAAGGGCCCTGTGACTGATGAAGAAGAGCTGAAAAATATCCTAGTAGCTGCACAAACCATGGAGTTATACCTCTGCTGACCGCTTCCCAAATTCAGTGCCTGGGAAACATCTGAAAGGGTAACAAGTGATCCTGCAGCTGGGATGCGTCTGGCTTTAGTAACTGTAGGCTTTGTGGACATGTGCACATAAGAGCTGGGCCAGGTCAGAGTCTGAACTGTCTCCATAGCTCCCACAGAGGGTCCAGGTGAATAAAACTGCAGTTCTGGGGCCTGAGCTCAGTGGATGAGTGTTGGTGGCCCAGTGAAAATGACACCTGAGAAGTCAGCATGGCCAACTGCCAGAATACCCAGGGGTAAGGTGGGATTGAAAGCAGTGCCAACAACAGTGTACTTTGTGAGTCCACACAAACAGCAGAAGGGGACAAACAGAGTATATCCACAGGGAACAGCTCCAGAGAAGGGACACTCAGTGGTTTCTCCCCCAGTGGAAGTGCTTCAATCCTGCCTACTTCAAACCACAGATCAGAAACACAACTAAGAAATAGATCTGGAGGCCTCTACTCCAATTAGCGAGTAGACCCTGCCCCTGACAAGGTGACAACAATCACAGAGCAAAGGGGAGGCCCCGCCCAATATCTAGAGCAGGCTCTTTAAACCCTCGATTAAGGCGATAATGGTACAGCCTCTGGAACAACCTCAGCTACCAGAGGGCAGACACCAGAAGCAAGAAACAATGATCCTGCAGCCTGCAGAAAGATCAACAAGAGAAAATCAACAAATAACATACAAAGTAATCTTTATGAAGTTGTCAGATGATTTTTCAGCAGAAACTCTGCAGGCCAGAAAGGAAAGGCATGATATATTTATGTATTTAAAATGATGAAACTGAAACACCTACAACCAAGAACAAGACCCATCAAGGCTCTCATTCAAATTTAATAGAAAAATCAAAACCTTTACAAGCAAGTAAACCTAAGAGAATTCAGCACCACTAAACTAGCTTTACAAAAAATGATAAAGAGGTTCTTAGGCAGCAAACACAAGAGAAGATAGCAAAAGAGAAACAAATCCACAATAACTAAGAAAATGGCAATAAGAACATACATATGGATAATATAAATATTTAAATGTAAATAGATTAAATGCTCCAACCAAAAGATATGGACTGGCTGAATGGAGACAAAAACAAGACCTGTATATTATATGCTGTCACAAGAGCCCTACTTCAGATCTAGGTACACATACAGACTGAAAGTGAAAGGATGGGGAAAGATATCCCATGCAAACAGAAACTAAAAGAAAGTTGGAGTAGCAATATTTATAATAGACAATATAGACTTTAAAATGAGGACTATTATAAGAGAAAAGGAAGGACACTACATAATGATCAAGGGGTCAGTCCAAGAAAAAGACAAAACAGCAGTAAATACATATTCAGGCAACATAGGAACACCCTAATATATAGGGCAAATGCTAACAGCCATAAAAGAAGAAATCGACAGTAACAGAATAAAAGTAGGGGGTTAACACCCCTCTTACACAAATGGACAGATCATCCAGACAGAGAATTAATAAAGAAACACAAGCCTTAAGTGACATTTTAGACCTGATAGACTTAATTGATATTTATTGGAAATTTCATCCAAAGCATCAGAATACACTTTTTTCTCAAGTGCACATGGGACATTCTCCAGAATAGAGCACATCTTGGGTCACAAATCAAGCCAAAGTAAATTTAAGAAAATTGAAATCATATGCAGCATCTTTTCCAACCACAACACTATGAAATTAGAAACCAATTATTACAGGAAAAATTGTAAGAAATAAACACATAGATGCTAAACAATATGTTACTAAATAAATAGCGGATCACTGAAGAAATCAAGGAAGAAAGCAAAAAAATACCTAGAGACAAAGGACAACAAAAACACAATGATCCAAGACCTATTGTGTTCTTAGTTAGTCATTTCCAACTCTTGTGACCCCATAGACTAGCCTACTGGTCTACCAAGCCTGTCCATGGGATTCTCCAGACAAGAATACTAGAGTGGGTTTGCCATTTCCTTCTCCAGGGGATCTTCCTGACCCAGGAATTGAACCCAGGTATCCTGCATTGCAGGTAGATTCTTTACCAACTGAGCTATAAGGGAAGCTACATGGGATGTAGCAAAAGCATTCAAAGAGGGAAGTTTATGGAGATACAATCTTATCTTAAGAAACAAGAAAAATTCCAAATAAAACCTAATGTTACACCTAAAGCAACTAGAGAAAGAAAAAACAAAACCCAAAAGTTATTAGAGGGAAAGAAATCATAAAGATCAGAGCAGAAACAAATAGAGACAAAGAAAATAATAGCAAAGATCAATGAAACTAAAAGCTGGTTCTTTGTGAGGATAATGATAAACTTTTAGCCAGACTCATCAGGAAAAAAAGGGAGAGGGCTGAAAGCAATAAAATGAGAAATTAAAAAGGATAAGTTAGAAGAAACACTTCTGAAATACAAAGGATCATAAAAGACTACTACAAACAACTATTCACCAATAAAATGGACAGCATCAAGAAAATATGAAAACAGAGTAAGTTAGAAAAATATGATCTTCCAACTCTGAATCAGGAAGAAATATAAAATATGAACACACCAATTGCAAATTCTAAAATTAAAACTGTGATTAAAAATCTTGAAAAGCAGAGACATTACTTTGCCAACAAAGGTCCGTCTAGTCAAGGCTATGGTTTTTCCAGTGGTCATGTATGGATGTGAGAGGTGGACTGTGAAGAAAGCTCAGCACCAAAGAATTGATGCTTTTGAACCGTGGTGTTCGAGAAGACTCTTGAGAGTCCCTTGGACTGCAAGGAGATCCAACCAGTCCATTCTAAAGGAGATCAGCTCTGGGTGTTTTTTGGAAGGAATGATGCTAAAGCTGAAACTCCAGTACTTTGGCCACCTCATGTGAAAAGCTGAATCATTGGAAAAGACCCTGATGCTGGGAGGGATTGGGGGCAGGAGGAGAAGGGGATGACAGAGGATGAGATGGCTGGATGGCATCACCGACTCAATGGATATGAGTCTGAGTGAAATCTGGGAGTTGGTGATGGACAGGTAGGCCTGGCGTGATGCTATTCATGGGGTTGCAAAGAGTCAGACACAACTGAGTGACTGAACTGAACCGAACTGAACACCTAACCTTCTGAAACTCTTCCCAAAAAGTCTAGAGAAAGAAACACTCCCAGGCTCATACTAGGAAGCCACTATCACATTGATATCAAAAGCAGACAAAGATATCACACACACAGAAAATTACAGACAAATAACACCAATGACCATAGATGGCAATGTGCTCAACAAAATATTAGCAAAACAATTTCAACAAAACATTAAAAGGATCATGGTGGTGGTGGTTTAGTTATTCAGTCCTGTCTGATTCTTTGCAACCCCATGGACTGTAGCCCAGCAGGCTCTTCTGTCCATGGGATTTTCCAGGCAAGAATACTGCAGTGGGTTGCCATTTCCTTCTCCAGGGGATCTTCCCCATCCAGGGATCGAACTTAGGTTTCCTGCATTGCAGGCAGATTCTTTACCAACTAAGCAACCAGGGAAGCCTAAAAGGATCATACAGCATGATCAATTGTGATTTACCCCACAAAGGCAAGGATATATCAATATCTGCAAATCAATCAGTTTGATAGATCACATCAACAAATAGAAGAATAAAAAATTAGATCCAAAAAAATATGATTATCTCAATAAATGCAGAAAAAGCTTTTAACAAAATTCAACATCCATTTATGATAAAATCTCTCCAGAATGTGGGCAAAGCAGAAATCTACCTCACCATAATAAAGGCCATATGCAACAAACCAACAGCAAACATCAACAGTGAAAAACTATAAGCATTTCCTGTAAGATCAAGACAGGGAGGTACACTCTGGCCACTTTTATACAACATGGTTTTTAAAGTGCCTAGGCGTAGCAATCAGAGAAGAAAAAGAAATAAAAGGAATCCAAATTGGAAAAGAAGAAGTAAACTGTCACTCTTTACAGATGACATGATTCTATACATGGAAAAATCCTAAAGATGCTACCAGAAATCTATTAGAGCTCATCAATGAATTTGGTAAACTTGCAGGATACAAATTAATACAGAGAAATCTCTTGTATTCCTACACACTAAAAACAAATGATCAGAAAGAGAAATCAAGCAAGCAATCTCATTTACTAATGCATAAAAAAGAATAAAATACCTATGAATAAACTCAGTAATGGAGGTAAAACACTTATGTTCAGAAAACTATAGGATACTAATGAAAGAAATCAAAGATGACACAAACAGATGAAGAGATATACTGTATTGTGAGGTGGGAAGAATTAATATTGTGAAAATGACTATATAAACCAAAGCAAATTACAGATTCAATGCAATCCCTATCAAATTACCAATGGCAGTTTTGACAGAATTAGATATGGAAACATAGTTCAGTTCAGTCATTCAGTCATGTCTGACTCTTTGCAACCCCATGAACCGCAGCACGCCAGGCCTCCTTGTCCATCACCAACTCCCAGAGTTCTCCCAAACCCATGTCCATCGAGTCAGTGATGCCATCCAACCATCTCATCCTCTGTCATCCCCTTCTCATCCTGCCCTCAATTTTCCCCAATATTAGGGTCTTTTCTAATGAGTCAGCTCTTCACATGAGGTGGCCAAAGTATTGGAGTTTCAGCTTCAGCATCATTCCTTCCAAAGAACACCCAGGACTGATCTCCTTTAGAATGGACTGGTTGGATCTCCTTGCAGTCCAAGGGATTCGCAAGAGTCATCTCCAACACCACAGTTCAAAAGGATCAATTCTTCGGCATTCAGCTTTCTTTATAGTCCAACTCTCACATCCATACATGACCACTGGAAAACCCATAGCCTTGACTAAATGGACCTTTGTTGGCAAAGTAACGTCTTTGCTTTTTAATATGTTGTCTTGGTTGGTCATAACTTTCTTCCAAGGAGAAAGCGTCTTTTAATTTCATGGCTGCAATCACTATCTGCAGTGATTTTGGAGCCCAGAAAAATAAAGTCAGCCACTGTTTCCACTGTTTCCCCATCAATTTGCCATGAAGTGATGGGACCAGATGCCATGATCTTTGTTTTCTGAATGTTGAGCTTTAAGCCAACTTTTTCACTCTCCTCTTTCACTTTCATCAAGAGCTCTTTAGTTCTTCACTTTCTGCCCACCAAATACCCCAAATAGCCAAAGCAATCTTAAGACAAATGGAGCTGGAGGAATCAAGCTCCTTGACTTCAGACTATACTACAAAGCTATAGTCATCAGAATAATATTGTACTGACACAAAAACAGAAATATAGCTCAACAGAATAGGACAGAAAGTCTATTGATAAACCCATGTGCCTATCGTCACCTAACCTATGAAAAAGCAGGCAACAATATAAATGGAGAAAAGATAGTCTCTTCAATAAGTGATGCTAGGAAAACTGGCCTTCTATATGAAACAAATGAAATGAGAACACTTCCTAACACCTTATTCAACAATAAACTCAAGACAGACTAAGGACCTAAATGTAAGCATGAATATTAACAAACTCTTAGAGGAAAACATAGGCAGAACACTGTGTGACATGAATTACATCCAGATCTTTTTGTATATATACTTTCTAGAGTAATGAAAATAAAACAAAAATAAACAAATTGGACCTAATTATACTTACAAGCTTTTTCACAGCAGAGGAAACCACAAACAAAATGGAAAGGCAACCCTCCAAATGGGAGAAAATATTTACAAACAAAGCAACTGACAAGGGATTAAACTCCAAACTACAGAAACTGTTCATTAAGCTAAGTATAAAAAAATAAATAAATAAACAAACAGAAAAAATCACAAAATGGCAGAAGTTATAATTAGATATTTCTCCGAAGATGACATTCAGATGGCTATAAAGCACATGAAAAGATGCTCAACATTGTATTAGAGAAATGTAAATCAATGCTACAATGAGATACCAACTCACAGCAGTCAGAATGACCATCATCAAAAAATCTACAAAGAATAAAGGCTGGAGAGGGTGTGAAGGAAAGGGAGCCCTCCTACACTGTCAGTGGGAATGTAAACTGGTACAGCCACTATGGAACATAGCATGTAGGTTCCTTAAAAACTAAAAAACAGAGCTAGCATATGATCCAGCAATCTCACTCTTGAGCATATCAGGAGAAAACCATAATTCAAAAAGACACATGCACTCCAGTGTTCTTTGTAGCACTATATACAATTGCCAGTACATGGAAATAACCTAAATGTCCATCAACAAGAAATGCCACACATAAAAATGCAGTAGTACTCAGCCATTAAAACAAATGAGATTTGCATTAACATGGGTGAACCTAGAGACTGTCAAACTGAATGAAAATAAGCCAGGCAGAGAAATATAAATATCATATGATATCACTTATATGTCGAATCTGAAAAACAGGTGTAAGTTCTGGCAGCTCTATGGTGGGTTAATGGCGACCTCCTCCAAGAGGGCTTATGCGATACCCCGGTCTACTGCACCCAGAGCTCCTGCCCCTGCAGCAGTACACTGCTGACCCGTACCTCCTCAGGAGTCCCCAAACAAAGTAATGCTTAAAATTCTCCAAGCCAGGCTTCAGTGGTATGTGAACCATGAAATTCCAGATGTTCAAGCTAGATTTGGAAAAGGCAGAAGAACTAGAGATCAAACTGCCAACATCCGCTGGATCATCGAAAAAGCAAGACAGTTCCAGAAAAACAACTACTTCTGCTTTATTGACTACACCAAAGCCTTTGACTGTGTGGATCACAACAAACTGTGGAAAATTCTGAATGATACGGGAATACCAGACCACCTGACTGGCCTCCTGAGAAATCTGTATGCAGGTCAAGAAGCAACAGTTAGAACTGGACATGGGAAAGCAGACTGGTTTCAAATCGGGAAAGGAGTACATCAAGGCTGTATACTGTCACCTTGCATACTTAACTTATATGCAGAGTACATCATGAGAAATGCTGGGCTGGATGAAGCACAAGCTGGAATCAAGATTTCTGAGAGAAATACAGCAACTTCAGATATGCAGATGACACCATCTTTATGGCAGAAAGCAAAGAAGAACTAGTCTCTTGATGAAAGTGAAACAGGAGAGTGAAAAAGCTAGCTTAAAAGTCAACATTCAGAAAACTAAGATCATGGCATCTGATCCCTTCACTTCATGACAAATAGATGGGGAAACAATGGAAACAGTGAGAGACTTTCTTTTTTGGGCTCCAAAGTCACTGCAGATGGTGACTTGCCGCCATGAAATTAAAAGACGATTACTCCTTGGAAGGAAAGTTATTACCAACCTAGACAGCATATTAAAAAGCAGAGACATTACATTGCCAACAAATGTCCATCTAGTCAAAGCTATGGTTTTTCTAGTAGTCATATATTGATGTGAGAGTTGGACTGTAAAGAAAGCTGAGCTTCAAAGAATTGATGCTTTTGAACTGTGGCATTGGAGAAGACTCTTGAGAGTCTCTTGGACTGCAAGGAGATCCAACCAGTTCATCCTAAAGGAAATCAGTCCTGAATATTCATTGAGAGGACTGATACTGAAGCTGAAACTTCAACTGGCCACCTGATGCAAAGAAGTGATGCACTAGAAAAGACCCTGATGTTGGGAAAGATTGAAGGCAGGAAGAGAAGGGGAAAACAGAGGATGAGATGGTTGGATGGCATCACCGACTCAATGCACTCGAGTTTGAGTAAGCTCCAGGAGTTGGTGATGGACAGAAAAACCTGGCGTGCTGCAGTCCATGGGGTCACAAAGAGTCGACACGACTGAGCAACTGAACTGAACTGAAAAACAAACAAACAAACAGGTACAAATGAACTTATCTACAAAACAAAAATACACTTGCAGATGTAGAAAACAAACTTATAGTTCCCAGGAGGGTAAATAAGGGAAGGGACAACTTGGAAGATTGAGATTCACATATATATACACATATACACACACTATTATATATAAATTAGGGAACTAATAAAGACCAACAGTATAGCAAAGGGAACTCTATGTAATACTCTGTAATTGCTTATATGGGGAAATAATCTTAAAGAAGGAGTGGATAGAAGCATTTGGATTACTGATTAACTTTGCTTTACACCTAAAATTGCCACAACATCCTAAATCAACAAAACTCAGAAAACAACAACAACAAAACCCAACAACTGATTGCTTGCACCACACAGACCTAACTTTGGTGTCCAATCTGCTTCACCACCTTCTGAAATGATTCTCAGATGTTTACTTGAAATGTCTTCTCAGAACTAAGAGACTTATTCAGTGAAGTAATGGAGAGATCTACCAACCCAGCTTCTAGACTTTCAAATGTTTTGGAAGTTTTAGAGCAGGTTTGAAATGGAGCAGAATATGCTACCTCCCAATGTGACGTTGTATCATAAAAAAGAATTATTTTGAAGTTATTGAGAAAAAAAAAAAAAGCCGATACAAGAAAAGCTCTGAAACAGAGTGAACACTATTCTTTTATGAACCATTTACATTTATAAAGGAAAGTTAAATTTTTAAGGGTTTTTCCCTCTCTGTACCACACAGAGAAAAATGAATAAAACTCTAGAAACTCTTATCAATGGAGAAAGCACATGACTTAAAGCTGAATAACAACCATATTCCTGTGTTTTTCCTGGTAACTTCATTTAACTGGCCTTTGCCCCATCCCCAATATCATTCTTTTATCTGTAGCTGGAATTCATATTTATGGTAGAGTCTTAGGCTATTTTGAAGAGTTACTCAGTTTTGTTGGGTATCTCCTATGTATACAGAAAGTATAAATATTATTAAACCCATATTTTTCTCCATTTATCTGTCTTTTATTAGAAGGGGAATCTCAGCCATGAATCCAGAAAATTGGAGGGCCAAATTATTTTTTTCTCATCCATATGTTATTTATCTTGGTATAATTTTTTCCATAATCTTGTTTCTAAATTTGAAATGTTATAAGCCTCTTGAGAAACCTATATGCAGGTCAGGAAGCAACAGTTAGAACTGGACATGGAACAACAGACTGGTTCCAAATAGGAAAAGGAGTACGTCAAAGCTGTATATTGTCACCCTGCTTATTTAACTTATATGCAGTGTACATCATGAGAAATGCTGGGCTGGAAGAAGCACAAGCTGGAATCAAGATTGCCAGGAGAAATATCAATAACCTCAGATATGCAGATGACATTACCCTTATGGCAGAAAGTGAAGAAGAACTAAAAAGCCTCTTGATGAAAGTGAAAGTGGAGAGTGAAAAAGTTGGCTTAAAGCTCAACATTCAGAAAATTAAGATCATGGCATCTGGTCCCATCACTTCATGGGAAATAGAGGGGGAAACAGTGGAAACAGTGTCAGACTATTTTTTTGGGCTTCAAAATAACTGCAGATGGTGACTGCAGCCATGAAATTAAGACACTTACTCCTTGGAAGAAAAGTTATTACCAATCTAGATAGCATATTCAAAAGCAGAGACATTACTTTGCCAACAAAGGTCCGTCTAGTCAAGGCTATGGTTTTTCCTGTGGTCATGTATGGATGTGAGAGGTGAACTGTGAAGAAAGCTCAGCACCAAAGAATTGATGCTTTTGAACTGTGGTTTTGGAGAAGACTCTTGTGAGTCCCTTGGACTGCAAGGAGATCCAACCAGTCCCTTCTGAAGGAGATCAGCCCTGGGATTTCTTTGGAAGGAATGATGCTGAAGCTGAAACTCCAGTACTTTGGCCACCTCATGCGAAGAGTTGACTCAGTGGAAAAGACTCTGATGCTGGGAGGGATTGGGGGCAGGAGGAGAAGGGGACGACAGAGGATAAGATGGCTGGATGGCATCACTGACTCGATGGACATGAGTCTGGGTGAACTCCGGGAGTTGGTGATGGACAGGGCGGTCTGGCATGCTGCTATTCATGGGGTCGCAGAGTCGGACATGACTGAGCTACTGAATTGAACTGAACTGAACATTTTTAAATTTCCTTTATATCATAGATATTGAAATACCTTGTAATAAAGTATTTTGCTCTCTAGTAGATCTTCTTCTGTGTGGTCTAGTTCTTTTTCTTTTTTTTTAGCCTACCATTATTACTTATTTTTAGCACCATTGGCAGGAAATCTTGTTGCTGTGATCATTAGCTACCTATTTATATATTGGTGTTTTCAGATCAGGAACTCCAAAATTACTAGACATCTTGATAGTGTTTTCTGTCCAAATTTCAGTTTATTATATTATAGCATATAGATTTTCTATTCACTTATGGATGCAAGTCTTCACTTTTTACCACTTGTGAAGTGACTCAATTGCTTATTTTTTATGTCTAACTTCTGTAGTCCTAGATCTGATTAAATCTCGTCAGTATCTTTTAGACATGCATGATAGAAACCCGTCCACTGAAAATCTGTTTGTTCAAGAAATGAATACTTCAGTGGAAGGTTGATATCTTTAAACCAAACTCATTATCAGCTCCATAGGCTTGAAGCTAGCTTCTTTCTGACTTTCCAGGAGGTCCAAGCCCATTTTTCACAGACAAGACAGTTTGAAATCTACAGCCTTATGCCAACAAGCCCCGAAGCAAAGAGGAATTTGTACCTCCCTTATAAAGATAGAGCTTCTTCACTCAAATTGGACCAACTTAGTTCACACAGGCATTCTTTAATGATCCATTGTGGCTCAGTGAATCCAATACATTTGTTGTTTTAGGAAATGGGAGCTATACTCAGAAATGTGAAAGGGAGAGGTCATTCCTACTCAGAATAAATGTGATATTAACAATAAATGCTGTTTCCAAAGGAAATTTTAGACTATCTTCTGGAATTAGAAAGGTAAACTACTATTCCAGGAAACTTCACTGTTTTTAAACATAACTGAATATGAGTTTCTTGAGGGCAAAGTCTGTCTTGCCTATCTGCAACTTCTACTATAATGTCAAAAATCAGGGTTGAAGGAATTAATCGTTTTTAACCTGAAGATGGTTGATCCAGCTTCAAATCACAAGCTTAATTTTACAAAAAAAATATTTTTTCCTGTCATTGCAAACAGAGGCATATCTGTTTAGGCTGTTGGTAGCCTAAACAGAGGCTACCAATACAGATTTCAGAGAATCTAGTTAGATTTAACCAAGAGAAATATCTTCTATTTCCCTCATTTACCTTCTTTAGATCTTTAGATTTTTGGCATGAGGAATGGTAGCAACTGGATATACCTTATAGATACTGATGTTCAGGCTTGGGAACTTGGATCAGACATACATTCTTACCTACATATTCATCCATATGTGTTCATCAGTGTGTGTGCACACTTATATAGATAGGTACATGCATACACACATAAATGAATACCATCCTTTCACTCACTTCACTTAGACTGAAACCTGGCAAAAGATAAAGTGGTAGATGCTCCATATTTATACAGGTTATCTCCTCTTTTCTAAAGTTCACTTTACACCTGTTTTTGCTAAGTTTAAAAAAAAAAAAAAACACCAAAGAGGATTTTTCACTTTTCCAGAAAGTTTCAGTGATATGATATACTGAATTATATACTGACACAAGAGAGTGTCTAAAATTATAGAAATTAAGTATATATGTTGACAAACTCTAAACTGTATTAAATATTTCCAAGTAGATATTAGCATTGTGAAGTATATTCTACGACCTAAATCACACAGGAGATTCACTCCTATTCATAGATAACAAGAAACCATTTCAGGCAGAAGATCTGCCCCAAATCAGGTTTGTCAGTTTTTCCTAGCTGGCATGTAAAGAAGGAATAAAATTCCATATAATGACTTCAGTTTGACTAATTTTACAGTTTACTGATAGATTTTTGATGTACTATTTGAATATTTTTGAGATGTCTCAACTTTTCAAGCATGTTCTAGAAATAATATTAAGTAGCAAGTTTTGCATGAACCTTTCCACAATAACTTTCTAATTACAATAGGAAATACTATTTTGCTTTGACAATGCTATAAAGTCTACTCCTCAATACTGTATTTCACTTTCAATACACAACTGATGTTTACAATAAAAACGTTCCTTGTTGAAAAACAGCATAATATTGAAAAATTTATGTGATATTTTGCTGTATTGTATTCCTCCAAATAAAGTTGTTGAGTATTTACATATAAAAGACTCATATACCTTGTAGCTAAAGAATACCTATTAAGACTTACAAAAACATTTACACTCCCTACACTGACCTAAATGTTCTGATGGGGTGGGCCTACCTTTTTCCATTTCTAAATTTCAGCCCCTGGCCTTCATTTTGTGTCTATGCAATAAGCTTATTGATTGTTTTCCTCAACTTGGATATTCTTCTTGGAATTCTTTACTCTCATATCTACATGCGGTTAACTTTATTTTGTCAGTCAAGTACCAGCTCTTAGGTTACTCCTTTGAAGAAAACAATTTTGATTAGATCAACCAACTAATCTCAGTAACTGTCACTTTCTTGTCCTCATGGCATTTCTCACTATCTGAAATCATGACAATTTATCTATTTACATGTCTATGTCTTCCATTCCCAAATTTAAGTATCATGATGGAGATATTTACTACTCTAACATAAGTGTCTAACATGTAACACTACAAAATACATGGTAGGTGCTTAATAAAAAGCACACATATGCAAATCATAAATTAGATTTTTTACAATGCGTTTGGAATGGAATACTTTAACATTCTGTTTAGGTAAAATAACAAACCTATGTGTTAGTCACTCAGTTGTGTCTGACTCTTTGCAACCCCATGGACTATAACCCACAAGGGTCCCTTGTCCATGGAATTCTCCAGGCCAGAATACTGGAGTAGTTTGCCTTTCCTTTCTGCAGGGGATCTTCCCCACCCGGGGATCGAAACCAGGTCTCCTGCACTGCAGGCAGATTATTTACCAGCTGGGCTACAAGGGAAGCCCTTGAATAAATCTATGCATTCCTTTATATCCAAGAAATTCTTCATTTTTACTTTTCATAGAAATTCCTTTTCACCATTAACCTAACATTTGGAAACCTCAGAAACATTGTTACTGAAAAAGTTAAGGAAGACTAGATGAATTGGGTCAAGTAGGTAGAAACTCTAAGATGCTAATTTTGTTCAAGTGACAGTTAAAAGTAATGTGATCTGAAAGGCACAATGAAGACAGAGCAGATAATGGTCTTTTTATCAGGTTAGGGAGGTAGGATAAGAGGCTTATTGAAGGTATAATTTAGATGCAATCCATCATCACATCAGGAGTGGTAGTTGAGGGATTTAGGATTTAAACCACAGCTTCCTGGGAGAGCACACAGGTCCTGAAAGTATTGAGGACCCAGAGAGGCAGACTGAGATTCAGTACTGAGCCTGATTTTCAATTAAGAATATGGAGACCTGACCAGGTATCTAAGGTAAGGGCCATAGTATTGTTAGGTAGTTAGAATAGGAAAAAGGAGTCCAAAATGGTGGTAGGATGGAGTGAGAACCTCAGGTGAAAAAAACAGCCCTCCTGGCTAGCCCAGTTTACACAGGGCAGGCTCAGAGGGAGAAGACAAACGTACAAAAAGAGGAGCCAAGATGGATTGAGGCCTCTCTTTGGGGTTGGCCCAATCTCATGCCTCGAGGGTGCACTATCCTTTGCTTGCTGAATAAAACTCTGAGCTGTAACAGAGCTGTAACACTTGTCTACTGTTTCAAATCTTTGCTGCAGTAAGACAGAACCGAGGAGATTACTTACTCTCCCAACAGCATAGCCTGGATCAGGATGGCTGGAGTGAAGAAAAGACTGTTGTAGCTCCTTCGGTGTTCAAGTGCCTGGACCCTGTATACTATCAACTCGGGAGGTAAGATGAGGCCAACCCTATTCAGGGCACAAGGTTTTCTTAACCTTTTTATTACAGGGGAAATTTTCGTTGGAATAACTAATAATAAAGAAAATGTTCTAATATCCAAAAAATAACATCTTATTTAGCAATGAATCAAGTAAAATAAAATCATTCTAAAACTTAAGGAACTTTTAACAAGATCAGTATATACTGAAAAATTACATAATATCTGGCAGCATTTTTAAAGTAAATGTCTAGTAAACACTAAAAAAAATGAGTATAATCATATATAACGATATTTAACTGGTTACCAAAGACCAACAGAAAGTTATAAACTGTTCTACTAGAGATAGGTACCATAAATCACCATCATTATTTAATATTGCCTATGTTTCTGGAAAATTTATGTAAACACACAAAATAATTAGGCAATGAACAAATCTAATAGTTTTGTATATATATATATATATAAGTTGGGATAACTTGTAAAATTTGGCAAAGTGGCTAGATATAAAAACAATCTATAAATTCAGATTTTGCTTACTTGAGTGAATAGTACATAGAAATAAAAATGAGAATTTCAGTCAAAAAATCATACTTAGAAATACTTATAAATGAAAAGTATCAAGACCTCTGAAATGATCCTGTATGGTATAAAATGATATTGAAATATGTAAAATAAGATCTGAGAAAGGAGACATATATACTCTATTTCTGTATTCTGTGGGCATTTTTTTCAAGATATTATATAAATTTAATTGGACTACTAGGAATTTTTACTAGGCTCTCTTCTGTTGGGTTTGTTTTATTCTTAAAGACATCTAATACCTAAATAATAGTATACTTGGAATATGCCTATGCATTGGTGTCCAAAATAGAAAGTTACCTTTGAGAAACAGGGAGGAAAACCCTGAAAATAGCAATATAAGTATTTGAGGTAAACCTTGCCTCACATTATTTTATTAATGCAAGTTAATCACCTTGGTTTTTAATTAGGACCAGAAATATTTAAGAAAAATATTTCTTAATAATATTAAGATATAAGAAGAAGAAAAATATTTTTCTTAAACAGATATTCCGCATTTAACTATATGTATACCTGATATCCACTTTCAATCACCAGGAAATGAAATGCATTTGTGTTTATGGTAATATCCAAATTGAGATGAATCAAGGCACTATATTCCTTCTGGATTTTTTATTTGTCATATAAATGAAAATGCCTTCTCCTGAGAGCTGTATTTGAGGTGAACTGATTATTCAGATTATCCCTCATGAGTCCAAAATTCTGACGATAAAGTTTAATTTTCTGATTTTGTTTTACTCAGATCCCATTTGCAGCACCTAGCCCTTTTGAAAAAATGTACATGCCTGACATCATCTCTTCCTATTTCATTGTCACATCTTTAATATAATTTTTCCCCCACAGTAAAACAGTGGCATGCTGTCTCTGAAGGATGGACTTTAGGTAATTAAATATAAAACTCCAAAATGCTTAATAAAAAGTAAAGTATAATTCTGTACCACATTCAATTATAGCGTCCAGATATTGAAAATGAAGATTCCATATATTAAAATAAGTCAATTGCAAACAATATGCATATTGTATTTGTTTATTATATTTGGATTATAATTTAAGCCAGTCACTAATGTGTCAAATAAGATCCAGGACATGTGGTACAGTCATGCTTTTCTATTAATTATCCATATATATATATGTATATGTATACATGTATATACTTTTTTATATTATTAGAAATGATATTCTATCATTTTATGTATTATTTTTCATATCACCAACTTTTGAGAAAAGATTCTACACCAACATTGAATCACTTGACTATGCACTACATTCGTTTCAACTTGAAAAACTAAAAAATACTACTATCTGTAGTTGTATTTATAAAGCAACTGTATAGGTAATTCACCATTCATTACTATGTTTAGTACTAAAAAGGTGTGAATTCTGTGTGTCAGTTGCTCAGTCTTGTTTGACTCTGCGACCCCATGGACTGCAGCCCACCAGGCTCCTGTGTCCATGCGATTTCCCAGGCAAAAATACAGGAATGAGTTGCCATTTCCTTATCCAGGGGAGTCTTCCAAGCTCAGGGATCGATCCCACATCTCTGGCATTGCAGACTAATTCTTTACTATTTGAGGCACCAGGGGAGCCCTTTGTATGTGCAAATTCAAAGAACACTTAAATGAGTTTCAGTTCAGTTTACTTGCTCAGTCATATCTGACTCTTTGCAACCCCATGGGCTGTAGCCCAACAAGCTCCTCCATCCATGGAATTTTCTAGGCAAGAATACTGGAGTGGGTTGTCATTTCTTTCTCCAGGGGATCTTCTCAACCCAGGGATTGAACCCGGATCTCCCAAATGCAGGCAGATGCTTTACCATATGAGCCACCAGGGAATCCTCTGACTCTGTTGGCTCTGACTTTTGCGACCCCATAAATCACAGTACACCAGGCCTCCCTGTCCATCACCAACTCCCAGAGTTCACTCAAATTCATGTCCATCGAATCGGTGATGCCATCCAGCCATCTCATCCTCTGTTGTCCCCTTCTCCTCCTGCCCCCAGTCCCTCCCAGCATCAGAGTTTTTTCCAATGAGTTAACTCTTCGCATGAGGTGGCCAAAGTATTGGAGTTTCAGCTTCAGCATCAGTCCTTCCAATGAACACCCAGGACTGACCTCCTTTAGGATGGACTGGTTGAATCTCCTTGCAGTCCAAGGGACTCTCGAGTCTTCTCCAACGCCACAGTTCATAGCTTATATATTATTAACGGTTTATAGATTAAAGGTGGTATGTAATTCAAGGATAGAAAAGCAAAAATATATCTTTACCATTACTTGAGTACTCTCAGATTTTTGAGTATTCAGTTATTGGAGGGGAAAAGAAGTTCTTGGAGTTCTTCAGCCTCTAACAGTACTTGCCATTAATACCTTTGATATATGGCTTTTAAAGCAGTTATACCTTGCTAGGAATTCATTCTTAACATGAATAATGATGTATGGGGAGTCTTATTTATCACAGATATATCCAATATATATTTCTCTTATCACAAATATTTTATATAAAATGCTCATATTACAAAATAAAAGGTAGAATCATTAAGTCATTATCATATTCATTAAGGCAGGTTTAGCTTTCCTATATATGTGTATGCATTTGAGGTTTAATCTGCATATGATAAATATACTGATTTATTTGTAAAATATATAATTCTAATAGAATAGTATTTCAAAATAAGTAACTTCTTGATTTAAAAATGCATATATACCACACAATAACATGTGAAATTATTCAATCTAAAAAGTGAGAAATTCAATATTAAAATAAACAAAGTTATCTGATCCAGGGTAAGGAATATACTTTTGAAGGAACCGTTAGTCTTATTTAAATGAAATTATCTTAGGAAAGAAACAAAATAAACATTCAGTATTATACATGTACATTATTCAGCATTTCAATGCAAAAGGACAAAGGTGAATTGCTGGCTTCCATTTGCAAAGAAATAGAGGAAAACAACATAATGGGAAAGTCGAGAGATCTCTTCAAGAAAATTAGAAATACCAAGGGAATATCTCATGCAAAGACGGGCTCAATAAATGACAGAAATGGTATCGACCTAACAGAAGCAGATGATATTAAGAAGAGGTGGCATGAATGCACAGAAAACTATACAAAAAAAGATATTCATGACCCAGATAATCACAACTGTGATTGTGAGCCAGACATCCTGGAATGCAAAGTCAAGTGGGCCTTAGGAAGCATCACTATGAACAAAGCTAGTGGAGGTGATGGAATTCCAGTTGAACTGTTTCAAATCCTGAAAGCTGATGCTGTGAAAGTGCTGCACTCAACATGCCAGAAAATTTGGAAAACTCAGCAGTGGCCACAGGATTGGAAAATGTCAGTTTTCATTGCAATCCCAAAGGAAGGCAATGCCAACAAATACTCAAACTACCACACAATTGCACTCATCTCACATGCTAGTAAAGTAATGCTCAAAATTCTCCAAGCCAGGCTTCAGCAGTACATGAGTTGTGAACTTCCAGATGTTCAAGCTGGATTTAGAAAAGGCAGAGGAACCAGAGATCAAGTTGCCAACATCCACTGGATTATCAAAAAAGCAGAGAGTTCCAGGAAAACATCTATTTCTGCTTTATTGACTATGCCAAAGCCGTTGACTGTGAGGATCACCACAAACTGGAAAATTCTTCAAGATATGGGAATACTAGACCACATGACCTGTCTCCTGAGAAATCTGCATGTCAGGAAGGAACAGTTAGAACTGGACATGGAACAACAGACTGGTTCCAAATAGGGAAAGGAGAACACCAAGGCTATATATTGTCACCCTGCTTATTTAACTTCTATGCAGAGTATACTGTGAGAAACTCTGGGCTAGATGAAGCACAATCTGGAATCAAGATTGCTGGGAGAAATATCAATAACCTCAGATGTGCAGATGACACCACCCTTATGGCAGAAAGTGAAGAGGAACTAAAGAGCCTCTTGATGAAAGTGAAAGAGGAGAGTGAAAAAGTTGGCTTAAAGCTCAACATTCAGAAAACTAAGATCATGGCATCTGGTCCCATCACTTCATGGCAAATAGATGGGGAAACAGTGGAACAGTGAGAGACTTTATTTTCTTGGGCTCCAAAATCACTGTAGATGGTGACTGCAGCCATGAAATTAAAAGATGTTTATTCCTTGATAAAAAATTTATGACCAACCTAGACAGCATATTAAAAAGGAGAGACATTACTTTGCACAAAAAGGCCCGTGTAGTCAAAGCTATCATTCTTCCAGTAGTCATGCATGGATGTGAGAGTTGGATTATAAAGAAAGCTGAGTGCCGAAGAATTGATGCTTTTGAACTGTGGTGTTGCAGAAGACTCTAGAGTCCCTTGGACTGCAAGGAGATCAGTCCTGAATATTCACTGGGAGGACTGATGCTGAAGCTGAAACTCCAATACTTTGGCCATCTGATGTGAAGAGCTGACTCATTGGAAAAGACCCTGATGCTGGAAAAGACTGAAGGCAGGAATGGAAGGGGACAACAGAGTATAAGATGGTTGGATGTCCTCACTGGCACAATGGACATGAGTTTGAGTAAACTGGAGTTGGTGATGGGCAGGGAGGCCTGGTGTGCTGCAGTCCTTGGGGTCACAAATAGTTGGACACAACTCAGTGACTGAACTGAACTGAATGGAAGCTTCAACAATATGTGAACCAAGAACTTCCAAATGCACAAGTTGGATTTAGAAAATTCAGAAGAACCAGAGATCAAATTGCCAGTATCTGTTGGATCACAAATGTCGGGAGCCACGTTAGGCATTACTGGCAAAATGGAGGCATGGCCCCAACTCCCTCTCCTTGTCCCGCAGGCACAGGCCCGGGATGAAGGAGTTAGGTCTTGTGATTCTGACTTGTTTTTTCCTTTCCTCGGCTGCTGAAAGAATATTAAGGTGCTTATTGTTCTTGAGAGGAGCATGAGAAGGCACAAAGTCTTCTGCAGTTGTGCTCAGAGAATTGTTCATAAAGTAAATCATTGGCATTTGTTCAGGGATCTTTACAAAAGAGTGTTCCAAGATGAGCACATAGGCCACACCTTGAGGCCATGGGAGGGATTGTTATCTGAAACTTATCTGTGAGGGAAATTGTCATGGTAAAGGAGTTTGCTGAATTTAGGGCTTAGGAATAATTGAAAATAGTTAGAAGCTAAAGATTTAAGGAATGTTAATTTAAGGACTATGTTATCATATTTTACTATAGCTTATAGAGATTAGGAATTTTAGAGATATTAACAGCTCAAAGCCTTTCTGAGAGATAGTGAGATCAGGATGCCAGAGGCAAACAGGATTTAGAAAGATAAGAAATAAACTGAGGTTTGTGGTATGCAGCCCAGATATAAGCATGAGTTACAATACAATCACAAGTTTAAATAAACACAATTCTGAGAGAACTGCTGAAGCAGAAACTCTGCTTGAAGGACAACAATGATTTATGGAGACAATAAATCTGGGTGAGGGGAAACTGAAAATGTCAAACCTCTGACCTAATGCTTTCGTCAAAGTATAAAAGAGAACCTAAAACTTGAAATAAACATGTAATCCAAGAAAACTAAATGAGAGGCTGCATCGTTACTCATCGACACTACCCATCCCTTCAGGCTGATTCCCTGGCTGCTGGAGCTGGACTCTGGCAACAAAGAAGGGGAATTCCAGAAAAAAACTACTTCTGCTTCATTGACTGCATTTAAACCTTTGACTGTTTGTATCACAGGAAACTGGGAAATTCATCAAGAGATGGGAATACCAGACCACCTTTCCTGCCTCTTGAGCAACCTGTATGCAGGTTAAGAAGCAAGTTAGAACCAGACACAGAACAACAAACTGGTTCAAAACTGAGAAACTAGTAGGTAAATGCTGTATATTGTTTCCATGCTTATTTAACTTATATGCAGAGTACATCATCGAAATGGCAGGCTGGACGAAGGACAAGCTGGAATCAAGACTGCAGGAAGAATTACCAACAACCTCTGATATGCTGATTATACCAGTTTAATGGCATAAAGTGAACAGGGACTAAAGAGTCTCTTGATAAAGGTGAAACAGCAGAGTGAAAATAGATGGGGAAACTCTGGAAACTGTGAAAAACTTTATTTTCTTGGGCTCCAAAATCACTGTGGATGGTGACTGCAGCCATGAAATTAAAAGACACTTGCTCCTTGGGAAAAAAAAGCCATGATGAAGCTACAATGCATATTAAAAAGCAGAGACATCACTTTGCCAACAAACGTCTGTCTAGTCAAAGCTAAAGTTTTTCCAGTAGTCATGTACAGATGGGAGAATTGGACCATAAAGAAGGCTGAGCACCAGAGAATTGATGCTTCAAACTATCCTGTTGGAGAAGACTGATGCTGAAGCTGGAGTTCCCATACTTTGGCTACCTGACGGGAAGAGCAGACTCATTGGATAAAACCCTCATGCTGTGAAAGATTGTGGGCATGGGGAGAATACTGTGATAGAGGATGAGATGATTGGATGGCATCACCAATTCAACGGACATGATTTTGCATGAACTCTAGGAGATAGTCAAGGACAGGGAAGCCTTGCATGCAGAAGTCCATGGGGTGGCAAAGTATCAGACATGACTGACCAACTGAACAACATCAGTTTCAATAAAGCAATAATGGTCTTAAAAATTCTCCTTGAGTGTCATAGATGTCTAGAATTTCCTAAAATAGATCTGTTAAGTGGCCTTATGAATTACACAAGTCATTTCAGGTTTTACCAGACCTTGAAATAGTTTTAAGTCATGAACTTAAAATAACTAAAAGGATATTAGTAGTGAAGCTAGAGATTGTTACAAAGTGGTATTTTCTCACAATTCAAGTTAGACATTAAATCTATAAGCAAAGTTTTTTAAAGTAATGTTATATCCTAATTTGTATCCTTGGAAATCCCATGGTCAGAGGAGCATGGTGGACTACAGTCCATGGGGTTGCAGAGTCAGACACAACTAAGTGACTAAGACAAACACACACACACACACACACACACACACACACACACACATCTAATGGGGTAACAGAAAATTTCCACTTTTGGTACAAGTTGATAAAGGGAACAGAGAAGAGAGAAGTTAGGGTGAGAATCTGTTTTCCAAAATTTGCAGAGATTTCAGAGTATGCAAAGAAATAACGGAATAAAAGAGGTGCTTTGGGCTGAGAGCAAAGTAATGACAGACCACTATGTGATGATAGTGTGAGAAATAATAAACAACCAGAGAGGATCCTGTTTTAGGGAGTCCTGCCCAGATGACTGCATGGAGGGGTGGGCTTGGCTGGCTCCAGAGAGGAGGACATGAGCCTGTCAGGTACTATTGCTCGTTTGAGATTAACAATCAGGTAAGACAGAGCCCCTTGCTTCCACTTCGTGGAGGGAAGAAAAGGACAAAGAAATCAAGAGTCAAAGAACGTCCTCAGGGATCACCTTCCTGCATGGAGACTAGGAGTGGGGAACACTTATTTCTAATACAAAGCAGTTAGAAAAAAGATTATAAAGGGAAGAAACTGTTGACACTTTTCATTGAAGAATCAAATTAAAAAATGTTAAGGAAATTTTAAATTTCAAATAAAAATAAGGAACCTATTCTTAAGCTATCCCTTCATCATTTTATATTTTTACTCATAATTAAAATTATTTTTGTCTCTTTCAGCCAAAGATCATAAAAATATGTGCATTGCAAGTGAAATATTTAGTTTGAATTATTTTATCTTATTCTTTTTCATCCCAAACTAATTATCATCACTATGTTCATTTTGCACTTTTATCCATTTATTAATCCTATGAATATTCAGTGCTCCTTTGTGCTGCTTAGTCTGCATTTGACAACTGTTGTGGAAAAAGATTTTTAAAAGTCATCTTTTTAAAAAGCAATGTTAATCTGATGGGAAGCAAATCCAAATTTTGATATAGACAAAAGAGTAAAATAGACTTTATAACCCAGATGAAGAAGACTACGGCTTCATGGTGGCTTTTTACTTCCTAGCCATGAACATTAAACAGGCCTATGTATGTCACTGTTAATTAAACAAAGATCCTTCAATTAAATCAGATACCATATCTGTGTTATCCAAGTCAGCTCTTGCTGGACTAAAGGAAAAACTATCTTTTGAAACACATGTTACAAGAACACATTCTACAGCTACCATTCAGATCTGACTGATAGGGATTAACTGATAGATGGGCTTGTTTCATTTCCTCACAAACAAGTATATGATGGAGTGTATGCAACATGAGATGAGGCTTGCAGAGTGGTATTATCACTTTCCACTTTAGACAGATGAGTGATACACACAGGAAAAAAAAAAAAAGCATATCTTCTTTAACCGTTGGGAAATAAACTGAGTGTTGGTAAAATAATTTTTCTTCAACAGGGAACTAAATATTCTTACTCACATTTTATATCAATATTGAATTATGATCCTTTAGATAACCTAAAGCCAGGCTTCTGTAGTTCAAAAGATCATGTAACTATAACCCTATTACATATGTATATATATTCTAACATACTTATACGTGTGTGTGTGTGTATGTGTGTGTGTGTGTGTGTGTGTGTGTGTGTGTGTGTGTGTGTATTTCCCCGCCCCTCCTCTGGCTGCACAGCATGCAGGAACTTAGTTCCCTGACCAACCCATGTCTCCTGCAATGGAAGTTCAGAGTCTTAACCACTGACGATTATGGAAATCCCTGTTTCATATTTTTAAGAGACACTCTGGCTGATTTTGCTCTAAGTTGGGTGTATAATGAACATATTACAAAGAAGAAAGGACATAAAACCTATTATACACTAGAAAGGCAATGGCAGAATAGCAAATTACTTTCTAAGTTGCAGCATTTTTTTTTTTTTGGTTATATTCATTTGTTAAAGCTTTGCTGAAAAGCAATGACTTTCTCTTTTTACTTTGACTACTTATTACTTCTATGCTAGTTTTCAACACATCTCCTTTTTTTTTTTTTCAATATTTGGGTAACTATTAGGATTGTGAGCCTCTACTAACTTGCAGAGTTCTGTAATCTTGCCTATTATTTCAAAGTTTTGTCTTTCATGACCTAAAATATAAATCACATAGTTTTCAAAAATAAGTAAATCTTTAAAAACAGAATTTTGTTCCTTGATGTAAGAATATATTGTGTTAACACTGTACAACTGTTACCAAAAATGCAAGATGGTATCCAGGTAACACTTTATTTTCTAAATTCTCTTTAGTATTTGATATGCAATTTTTTAAAATCTATTTTAGCTTTACTAGATGTCCATTAAGTAAATTTATGCAAAATAGATGTATTTTCTGCTTCAAATGTTAATGAAGTATCAGAGTTAAATATCAAGACACAAATTATCTGTCCCACACAAGAAGGCAATTTAAAAGTTGACATATGGATTAAAGATTTACTGAGCATGGCCGCACCCATCAGAACAAGACCTAGTTTCCCCCACAGTCAGTCTCTCCCATCAGGAACCTTTCATTGTCTCTTATCCTTATTTTTCAGAGGACAGACAGAATGAAAATCACAATCACACAAAACTAATCAACCTGATCAAATGAACCACAGCCTTCTCTAACTCAATGAAACTCTGAGCCTTGCCATGTAGGGCCACCGAAGATGGATGGGTGATGGTGGAGAGCTCCAACAAAACATGATCCACTGGAGAAAGGAATGGAAAACCACTTCAGTATTCTTGCTTTCAGAACCCCATCAATAGTATGAAAAGGCAAAAAGATAGGACACTGAAAGATGAACTCCCCAGGTCGGTAGGTACCCAATATACTACTGGAGAAGAGTGGAGAAATAACTCCAGAAAGAATGAAGAGATGGAGGCAAAGCAAAAACAACATCCAGTTATGGATGTGATTGGTGATGGAAGCAAAGGCTGATGTTGTAAAGAACAATATTGCATAGGAACCTGGAATGTGAGGTCCATGAGTCAAACAGGAGATGGCAAGAGTGAACATCGACATTTTAGGAATCAGTGAACTAAAATGGACTGAAAAGGCTAAGTTTAATTCAGAAGACCATCATATCTACTATTGTGGGTAAGAATCCCTTAGAAGAAATGGAGTAGCCATCACAGTCAACAAAACAGTCCAAAATGCAGTACTTGGTTGTAATCTCAAAAACAACAGAATGATCTCACTTCACTTCCAAGACAAGCCATTCAATATCACGGTAATCCAAGTCTATACCCCAAACCAGTAATGCTGAAAAAGCTGAAATTGAACCATTCTCTGAAGACCTACAAGACCTTCTAGAACTAACACCCCCCAAAAAGATGTCCTTCTCATCATAGGGGATTAGAATGCTATAGTGGGAATTCAAGAGATACCATGAGTAACAGGCAAATTTGGTCTTGCAGTATAAAATGAAGAAGGTCAAAAGCTAACAGAGTTTTGCCAAGAAGTCACGCTGGTCACAGCAAACACCCTCTTCCAACACAAGAGAAGACTCTGCACATGGACATTACCAGATGGTTAATACCACAATCAGATTGGTTATATTCTTTCCAGGCAAAGATGGAGAAGCTCTATATAATCAGCAAAAACAAACAAACAAACAAACAAACAAACTGGAGCTGACTATGGCTTAGTTCATAAACTCCTTTTTGCCAAACTCAGATTTAAATTGAAGATTTAAATTTAAATGTCCATACATACTCTGGACATGTATGGTTTATACATAACCATATATATTTATGGTTCAATTCAGTTGCTCAATCGTGTCTGACTCTTGGCAACCCCATGAATCACAGCATGCCAGGCCTTCCTGTCCATCACCAACTCCCGGAGTTCACAAAGACTCACGTCCATCGAGTCAGTGATGCCATCCAGCCATCTCATCCTCTGTCGTTCCCTTCTCCTCCTGACCCCAATCCCTTCCACCATCAGAGTATTTTCCAATGAGTCAACACTTTGCATGAGGTGGCCAAAGTACTGGAGTTTCAGCTTTAGCATCATTTCTTCCAAAGAAATCCCAGGGCAGCTCTCCTTCAGAATGGACTGGTTGGATCTCCTTGCAGTCCAAGGGACTCTCAAGTCTTCTCCAACACCCCAGTTCAAAAGCGTCAATTCTTCGAAGCTCAGCTTTCTTCACAGTCCAAATCTCACATCCATACATGACCACAGGAAAAACAATAGCCTTGACTAGATGGACCTTTGTTGGCAAAGTAATGTCTCTGCTTTTGAATATGCTATCTAGGTTGGTCATAACTTTCCTTCCAAGGAGTAAACGTCTTTTAATTTCATGGCTACAGTCACCATCTGCGGTGATTTTGGAGCCCAGAAAAATAAAGTCTGACACTGTTTCCCCATCTATTTGCCATGAAATGATGGAACCAGATGCCATGATCTTCATTTTCTGAATGTTGAGCTTTAAGCCAACTTTTTCACTCTCCTCTTTCATTTTCATCAAGAAGCTCTTTAACTCCTCTTAACTTTCTGTCATAAGGGTGGTGTCATCTGCATATCTGATGTTATTGATATTTCTCCCAGCAATCTTGATTCTAGCTTGTGTTTCTTCCAGTCCAGCATTTCTCATGATGTGCTCTGCATATAAGTTAAATAAGCAGGGTGACAATATATAACCTTGATGTACTCCTTTTCCTATTTGGAACCAGTCTATAGTTCCATGTCCAGTTCTAACTGTTGCTTCCTGACCTGCATATAGGTTTCTCAAGAGGCAGGTCAGGTGGTCTGGTATTCCCATCTCTTTCAGAATTTTCCACAGTTTCTTGTGATCCACACAGTCAAAGGCTTTGGCATAGTTAATAAAGCAGAAATAGATGTTTTTCTGGAACTCTTTTGCTTTTTTGATAACCCAGCAGATGTTGGCAATTTGATTTCTGGTTCCTCTGCCTTTTCTAACACAAGCTTGAACACCTGGAAGTTCATGGTTCATGTACTGCTGAAGCCTGGCTTGGAGAATTTTGAGCATTATTTTCCTAGCATGTGAGATGAGTGCAATTGTGCTGTATACAATTCATGGAATTCTCCATGCCAGAACACTGGTGTGGGTAGCATTTGGCTTCTCCTGGGGATCTTCCCAACCCAGGGATCAAACCCAGGTCTCCCACATTGCAGGCAGACTCTTTACCAGCTGAGCCACAAGGGAAGTTCTCTACAATTCAGGTATGACCTAAATAAAATCCCTTATGATTATACAGTGCTAGTGACAAATAGATTCAAGGGATTAGATCTGATAGAATACTTGAAGAATTATGGATGGAGGTTTGTGATATTGTACAGGAGACAGGGATCAAGAACATCCTCAAGAAACTGAAATGCAAAAAGGCAAAATGGTTGTCTGAGGAGGCCTTACGAATAGCTGAAAAAAGAAGAGAAGTGAAAAGCAAAGGAGGAAAGGAAAGATACACCTATTTGAATGAAGAGTACCAAATAGCAAGAAAATATAAGAAAGCCTACCATAGTGATCAGTGCAAAGAAATAAGAGGGAAAAAGTTGAATGGGATAGACTAGAGATCTCTTCAAGAAAATTAGAGATATCAAGGGAACATCTCATGCAAAGATGGGCACAATAAAGGATGGATAGTATGAACCTAACAGAAGCAGAAGATATTAAGAAGAGGTGGCATGAATACACAGAAGAACTGTACAAAAACTATTTTCATGACCCAGATAATCATGATCATGTGATCACTCAGCTAGAGCCAGATACCCTGGAATGCGAAGTGAAGTGGGCCTAGGAAGCATCACGACAAACAAAGCTAGTGGAGGTGACGGAATTCCAGCTGAGCTATTTCAAATCCCAAAAGATGATGCTGTGAAAGTGCTGCACTCAATATGCCAGCAAATTTGGAAAACTCAGCAGTGTTCACAAGACTGGAAAATGTCAGTTTTCATTCCAATCCCAAAGAATGTTCAAATACTGCACAATCGTACTCATCTCACACACTAGCAAAGTAATGCTCCAAATTCTAAGCCAGGCTTCCCAACAGTACCTGAACCGTGAACTTCCAGATGTTCAAGCTGGATTTAGAAAGGCAGAGGAACCAGAGATCAAATTGCCAACATCTGCTGGATCATTGAAAAAGCAAGAGAGTTTCAAAACACATCTACTTCTGCTTTATTAAATACAGCAAAGCCTTTAACCATGTGGATAACAACAAACTTTGGAGAATTCTTCAAGAGATGGGAATACCAGACCACTTCACCTGCCTCCTGAGATATCTGTATGCAGGTCAAGAAGCAATATTTAGAACTGGACATGGAACAACAGACTGGTTCCAAGTTGGGAAAGGAGTACATCAAGGCTGTATATTTTCACCCTGCTTATTTAACTTATATGCAGAGAACACCATGTGAAATGCCAGGCTGGATGAAGCACAAGCTGGAATCAAGATTGTCAGGAGAAATATCAATAACCTCAGATATGCAGATGACACCACCTTTATGGCAGAAAGTGCAGAAGAACTAAAGAGCCTTTTGATGAAAGTGAAAGAGGAAAGTGAAAAAGTTGGCTTAAAACTCAACATTCAGAAAACTAAGATCCTGGCGTCCAGTCCCACTACTCATGGCAAATAGATGGGAAACAATTGAAACAGTGAGAGACTTTATTTTCTTGGGCTCCAAAATCACTGCAGAAGGCGACTGAAGTCATAAAATTAAAAGACACTTGCTCCTTGGAAGAAAAGCTATGATCAACCTAGACAGCATATTAAAAAGCAAAGACATCATTTTGCCAACAAAGGTCCAGCTAATCAAAGCTATGATTTTTTCAGTTGTAATGTACGGACGTGAGAGTTGGATTATAAAGAAAGTTGAGCACTGAAGAATTGATGCTTTTGAACTGTGGTGTTGGAGAAGACTCTTGAGAGTCCCTGGGACTGCAAGGAGATCCAACCAGTCCATCCTAAAGGAGATAAGTCCTGAATATTCATTGGAAGGACTGATGTTAAAGCCGAAGTTCCAATACTTTGGCCACCTGATGCAAATAACTGACTCATTGGAAAAGACCCTGATGCTGGGAAAGATTGAAGGCAGGAGGAGAATGTGACGACAGACGATGAGATGATTGGATGCCATCACCAACTCGATGGACATGAGTGTGAGCAAGCTCCAGGAGTTGGTGATGGACAAGGAAGCCTGGCATGCTGCAGTCCAAGGGGTCACACAGAGTTGGACACAACTGAGTGACTGGTCATTGTTCAAAAATTATTTTCGAAGCATTTTAATCATGGGTATATAATTTTCTATAAAATTATGCATGTAAGAAAATAGAGTTAGGTATCACTCAAACCTATGCAAATGTGTAATCAGCAGCACAAAAATGACTATCTAAATACATATACAAATTTAGTAAAATTTGTAATAGTGTAATCAAACTCTGTATTCAGCTGCACACCAGAGTTGAACTTTCTTTTGTCCCCCATACATAAAATTTCTGAAAGGTAAAAGAAATGTCTCTACTAACTCAAGATACAGGTTGCACAATATAAATTTGTGGCCCTCAAATATTCTACTCTTTTAAAAGGTTTGATCACAATCTTTTAATTTCCTTTGCTCATAATATTCAAGCCTGGTCTTCTTCCACACAGTTCACTGGGATGGCCCAAGTATCTACAAAAACTTCATACCCTGAGCAAGATCAGTATTTACTTCTGATGGTTCTCCAGTATAGACTTCACATAACATATTTCCAGTGCCCTCTCTGAATCTCAATGAGTGTGCAATTAAGGCAGCACTAAGACTGAACTGAACTTATACCTTGAGGAAAAACGTTAAGCCCTCTTGTATGACTTAGCAAGAAGCAGGTCTCACTCAGGAATGAAACACTTCCTTCATGGTGACACTGCATGGTGAGATGCTTGTCTACCTCTGAGGACCTTTCTCATTGTTCCACTGGGCTATGTAGCTCTTTTTACATTTTTAATTGGAAGATAATCGCTTTACAATGTTATGCTGGTTTCTGCTGCACAACAACATGAATCAGCCGTATATATACATACATCCCCTCCTTCTTGAACCTCCCTCTCACTCGACCCCCATCCCACTCCTCTAGATTGTCACAGAGCAGTGGGTTGAGCTCCCTGTTCTATACAGTAACTTCTGTCTATTTTCCATATGGTAATGTATGTGTTTCGATGCTTCTTGACAGCCCAATTATCAAAGGTGTCAGGCTTACAATGCCTAAGAAAAGGGACAAAATTTCATAACTTCCCCCACCACGGAATACAGAACAGCCTGTTTTAAAGTTTCTTCAAATAATACCAAGTTACAATATTCGGGGGAGAAAAAATCCTTCTACTTTGAAATGGCAGTTTTGGGCTAAGCCACAATTTTATCAGCTATTTCTTGAGGGCATAATCTATATGGTGTACCTATTTGATTCCACAAAAAGTTAAGCTGCTTTGAAATACCATGAGTAGGCATTTTCAAAATTGTTTCTTCTATTAAGACTATTTTTAGACTAGCTTTTCTTCAAAAGGAAATTGAGAGGGAGGTCCACAGATTTCCCATATAGACCCTAACCCCCATATACAGAGGTACCTTTGTTATCAGCATCCCACAGCACAGTGATATGTCTGTCTGTCTGTCTTTGGACTAGTTTTTAGTTAGGTTACTTGTTTTCTTATTAAGAGTTCTTTATGTATTTTGGATAATAAACATCAAGTCCTGACTTTCTGCCTTCCAGGTATGTTCATTTTGAATAGAAGGTATTGAAACATCAGACGAGGATAGTGGATTAATCTATTTCTCTATGAAGCTCTATTAGTTTTTCCATCACATACACTGTTGTTAGGTGTACCCATGTTAAGGATTGTGATGTCTTGTTGGAAAACTGGCCTGCTTATCATTATGTAGCTGAAAACTTTCCTTATTGGAAGTTGGGACTGTCTGAAATTAATATAGCTACTTCTCGGTTGTAAAATTACACTTAGCATGGTGTATCTCAAACCCATTTAATTATAGTTTGTGTGGGTGTATGTGGGTATCTGGGTCTCTATGGCCCTGGATAGGTGTGGTTGTCTCAGGATATCTCTGGGGGTTTGTTGGGGATGTGTCTGAGTATCTCTGGGGGTGTGTCATTTCTGTATCTGTACATGTCTTTGTGTGTATCTCTATTTCTCCGCTTGGGTTATTCTGGGTGTCTCTCAATTTGTACATTTCTGAGTCTCTGGGGGTATGTGCATCTCAGCATCCCTGGGAGTATGTTCCTATGTGTGTCTGTGTGTGTGTGGATGTATAAAATGAGTTTCTTGTAAGCAGCATGTACCTGGGACTCATTCTGACAATCCCTGTCTCTTAATTGGTGCATTTAGACCATTGATATTCAAAGTCTTTATTGGTACAGCTAGAATATTATTTCACATATCTATTACTGTTTTCTGTTTTGTTCCTTTTTTTTCACTCTTTTTACCTTTAGTGATTATAAAGGAATATTATATATGATCCCATTTTCTCCGTAAGTATATTGGATATACATACCCAGTTCAGTCACTCAGTCATGTCTGAGTCTTTGTGACCACATGGACTGTCCCACAACAGGCTTCCCTGTCCATCACCAACTCCTGGAACTTGCTCAAACTCATGTCCATCAAGTTGGTGATTCCATCCAACCATCTCATCTTCTGTCATCCTCTATCCTCCTGCCTTCAATCTTTCCCAGCACCAGGGTCTTTTCCAATGAGTCAGTTCTTTGCATCAGGTGGTCAAAGTATTGGAGCTTCAGTATCAGTCCTTCCAATGAATATTCAGGACTGATTTCCTTTAGGATTGACTGATTTGGCCTCCTTGGTGTCCAAGGGACTCTTACAAGTCTTCTCCTACACCACAGTTCAAAAGCATCAATACACACACACACACACACACACACACACACACACACATGTGCACATGTGTGCCTATACATGATTTTTGTATAATGTGTGTATAGAGATATTATTTACTTTTCAATAGTTGCCCTCGAATCTGGAAATACACATTTATAGCTAATCCTAGTCTACCTTCAAATAACACTATACTACTACAGGAGTAGAAAAGAGTACCTTAAAATAACACCACCAAAAAACACCCTAATTCCTTCCTGCTACCCCTTTTGGCACTGCTTCATTCAGTTCACTTATATTCATACCCAAGCAGATATATACACACATAAGTTGTATAATAAGCACATAATCAAATACATTGCTATTATTTTGAACTTATCTGCTTGATCAACAAGAAAGATAAATGTATATTACTTTCATTATCCCTTCTTTGATGCTACTTTCTTATAATAGAGTTCCAAGTTTCTGACCTGTATTATTCCTCTTATCTATAAAGATTTCTTTAAAGAGCTACTTTAAACATTTAAACATTTAAACAAGGCCAATCTACTGACAACAAATTACCTAAATTTTTGTTTGTCTGAAAGAGTCTTCTTCCCCTCATTTTTGAAAGATAATTTCCAGGAATTTCCCTGGAATTGTCCTGGAATTTTTCCAATTCCAGGCTGTTTGGTCTTTCTCTGACCATTTAAAATAGTTAATTCCACTCTCTTGCTTGCATTGTTTCCAAAGAGAAGTCAGATTGCAACTCTTATCTTTGTTTCTATAAGAAGTACCCTTCCCCCACCAAACCCTGGCTTTTTAGCACCCAGTATTTCGTCTTTATTTTTGATTTTCGATGGTTAAAAAGTGATATGCCTAAGTGTAGATTTGTTGCCATTTATATTGCTTGGTTTTCTCTGATCCCCCTGTTCAGTTCAGTTCAGTTCATTCGCTCAGTCGTGTCTGACTCTTTGCGACCCCTGAACCTGTAGTTAAGTTATCGTTGTTTAGTCACTAAGACCTGTCCAACTCTATCATGACCCTATTTGTTTCCTCTGTCCACAGAATTTTCCAGGCAACAATACTGGAGTATGTTGCCATTTCCTTCTCCAGGGGATCTCTCCAACACAGGTGTTGAACCAGAGTTTCCTGCATTGACAGGCTGATTCTTTACCTCTGAGCCACTTGAGAAGCCTGCTTTTCAGTAGAAGAGGTTTCTATTGATGTATCTTCAAATTCAGAGATTCATCAGTTACATCCAGTGAATTATAAAAAATGACGCAATTCCTTTTGCTGTTACAGTGTTTTGCTTCTAATTATTATTTTTTTTAGGATTTCCATGTCTGTTTACAATCCCCTTTTGCTCCTGCATGCTATCTACTTATCCATTAGAGCCCTTCTCTCATAGACCTAATTAATAACAGTACTTTAAATGCCCAATATTATAATTTCAGCATCTTTGCCATGTTTGGTTCCAGTGCTGTCTCTTCAGATTTTTTTTTGGTGGGGGGGGGGGGCAGTGTTTTATTTTTTTTTCTTTGCCTTTCATTATGCCTTATAATTATTTCTTGATATCCATACATGATCTACCTGGTAAAAGGAACTGCTGCAAACGCACCTTTAGTAATGGGGTGCTGAGGAGTTGGGAGAGGGGAAGCATATTATAGTTCTTTGATTAGGTCTCAGTCTGTTGGTAAGCCTATGTCTCAGGTTCAAAAGCTCCACAATGGTTAATTTTTTCCTCCTCCTATAGGTGGGACATATTGGGTAGGGCAGGCTGGAGTTAGAAATATCCCTTCCCTCGATTCAATTAGACTCTGAGAAAATTCAAAAGGTTAGGCTCTGGTTAGTTTCTCCTGAGGTCAGGCCTCCTTAAGGAGAATGGTGTGTTCTGATGTACTTCAAAAAGTTTGCCCTTTCTCACCCCTGCTGGAAGCATGAGAGGTTATTTTCTGTTATTTTTCTGAGAGCATGGTAGAGTTCATGGCGGTAACCTGCGCCAGGGTAGGAACTCCTGAACTATAACTGACACACTGTTGGTGGCTCAGTGTAGGCAAACCAATGTAAAACCCCAAGGGAACCCAGGCACAGGAACCTAAACAAGTTTCTGCTGTTCATTCCCAAGAGTGCCACCATGTTCTCACGGTAACTGTTACACTAAAATCACCTCACACTTCCAGCAGGGAAAGGCAGAAAGGAGCCCTTCTGAAACCCAAGAGAACAACACTCTGTTCTCTTCAACAAGTCTACATTCAGGAGAATCAAAATATCTAGAAGAAAGACAATGTATTTAAGCTATGTTTGAACTGCACTCATCTCACATGCTAGCAAAGCAATGCTCAAAATTCTCCAAGCCAGACTTCAGCAATACGTGAACCGTGAACTTCCAGATGTTCAAGCTGGTTTTAAAAAAGGCAGAGGAACCAGAGATCAAATTGCCAACACCTGCTGGATCATCGAAAAAGCAAGAGAGTTCCAGAAAAACATTTATTTCTGCTTTATTGACTATGCCAACGCCTTTCACTGTGTGGATCACAATAGACTGTGGAAAATTCTGAAAGAGATAGGAATACCAGACCACCTGACCTGCCTCTTGAGAAACCTGTATGCAGATCAGGAAGCAACAGTTAGAATTGGACATTGAACAACAGACTGGTTCCAAATAGGAAAAGGAGTATGTCTAGGCTGTATATTGTCACCCAGCTTATTTAACTTATATGCAGAGTACATCATGAGTAACGTTGGGCTGGAGGAAGCACCAGCTGGAATCAAGATTGCAGGGAGAAATATCAATAACCTCAGATATGCAGATTACACCACCCTTATGGCAGAAAGTGAAGAACTAAAGAGCCTCTTGATGAAAGTGAAAGAGGAGAGTGAAAAAGTTGGCTTAAGGCTTAACATTCAGGAAACTAAGATCATGGCATCCAGTTCCATCACTTCATGGCAAATAGATGGGGAAACAGTGGAAACAGTGGCAGACTTTATTTCTGGGCTCCAAAATCACTGCAGACGGTGATTGCAGCCATGAAATTAAAAGACACTTACTCCTTGGAAGGAAAGTTATGACCAGCGTAGACAGCATATTGAAAAGCAAAGACGTTACTTTTTCAACAAAGGTCCATCTAGTCAAGGCTATGTTTTTTCCAGTGGTCATGTATGGATGTGACAGTTGGACTATAAGGAAAACTGAGAGCCAAAGATTGATGCTTTTGAACTGTGGTGATGGAGAAGACTCTCAAGAGTCCCTTGGACTGCAAGGAGAACCAACTAGCCCATCCTAAATGAGATCAGTCCTGGGTGTTCATTGGAAGGACTGATGCTGAAGCTGAAATTCCAATACTGTGGCCACCTAACGTGAAGAGCTGACTCACTGGGAAAGACCCTGATGCTGGGAAAGGTTGAGGGCAGGAGGAGAAGGGGACAACAGAGAATGAGATGGCTGGATGGCATCACCGACTCGATGGACATGAATTTGAGTAAACTCCAGGAGTTGGTGATGGACAGGGAGGCCTGGCATGCTGCAGTTCATGGGGTTGCACAGAGTCGAACACGACTGAGCGACTGAACTAAATTGTATTGTGATGTTTTTTCCTAAATGTATTGCCAGTTGATTTCAGTTATAATGTTATACAATGGTTTCTGAAGCTGTTGCTTTTTAAAATCCAAATCGGATAGAATACATGTGCCAGTGTCCCTGGGACAGCAACTGATATACTAACTCTGTTCATTTATTCTGAATTAACAGGCACATGGTCTTGATAACTGAACAAGTATTTTTAATCTCATATACCAAAGTGAGTAATGGCTTAGATATAGAGCCTTGTAGTGTCACAGAGATTACACAGTTCCAGGTGGAAACAGTGAAGGACTGTGTTTGATTAGGTCAAACTTCAATGTTCCCAACAATTGGCTAAATTTATATACAAAATTTGAAAAATTTGATCCTAAATATTCAGATTAAATAGAGGTGGTAGGTTTATAATGGGCTTCCCTGATGACTCAGCAGTAAAGAATCTGCCTGCTATGTAGGAGACATAGGTTCAATCTCTGAGTTGGGAAGATCCCCTGAAGAAGGAAATGGCAACCTGCTCCAGTATTCTTGTCTGAAAATCCCATGGATGGAGGTTGAAAAGAGTTGGGTATGACTAAGCATGAACGTAGAGTGAGTTCATAAAAATTAAGAAAGTGAGTTGAAAAGGAGGAAGAAAGAATAGGGAATCTATTTCTGAACTTCAAGACAAATAAGATGTACAGAAATATGAATGTTAATATTATAAGTACAGGAGAAGTGAGTCATTTAATTATAAAAGAATTTTAATAAATCTAAATGTTTAATGATAATAGGAATTAAGTTTAAAGTTTCACATTTTTTCCCTCAGAGTAAATGAATTTTACATTTTCATGTTCTTTATAAATGTTCATTAAAAAGTAACAAAATTAAAAGTTAACTTCAATGGCTGTCTGTGCTTCCCTGGTTGATTGAAAGGACCTCATTGCCCAAAGAAATAAAATTATCTATCCATCTGAATAACTTAATTAGAGCATAGAATTCTGGGTTACTCAAATCAAGTATAATAATGTCTAAAAGATGGTGTGCTCTGGTATCAAGTAGCTGAAATAATGGTAACAAATCAGTGACCAAAATAATTACAGAAGAATAAAATCAGCTGAACAGAGGTTCACACAACAAGGAAGAAGGCTCTCTGTTCTAAACGTATTTAGTCTTACATAGGAAAGCAATGTCTGGGAAGAAAGCTTTACCTGAAAGTTTTAAAAGCCTGTATATCTTCTACCTTTTAATATGGTTTGGTGAAATAAGGAGTCCAGTAGGCATGAATCAGGAAAGAGTCTCCAGTGACTTTTGTCTTATTTTATGTCAACAATGGCTGTGTCTTTACATGAATTTGTGAGAAAACTAACTGTGCATAAGTTCATCTATTCAGACATTTTAAGTGATAAAGTACTTATAATTACCATGTTGGGCAGTTAGAATAGGAAAAAGGAGTCCAGAATGGCAGTGGCTAAAAGAAAAGGAAGGGAAAAGCCCACGAAAACAGAACAAAGGAAGGTCCGAGGACCAGAGTGAGGACCTCAGGTAGAATAAACAACACTCCTGGCTAGCCCAATTTACATAGGGCAGGCCCAGGGGAAGGAGAAATGAAAACAGAAAAAGAGGAGCCAAAATTGGGCTGGGGGGCCTCTCTTCTCTTCACGTCTTTTGGGTCAGCATGCTTTCATGCCTCAAGGATGTATTTTCCTTTACTTTCTAAATAAAACTGAGCTGTAAGACTGGTCTGTTCAAGGACTGTAACACTGGTCCATCTGAGAGCTGTAACACTGGTCGACCCGTCCAGGGGCTGCAATGCTGGTTTGCCACTTCAAATTTTGTTGAAACGAGACAGAACCGAGGAAATGATTAACTCCCCCGACATCTCTGGTGCGGTGACTTTTAACACGGCTGAAACAACCTCAGCTCGGCCCCCAACAAGAAGGAGGCCAAGCACAGCAGGACCCAACTCAGTGGAAGCTCCCACAGTGGAAGCTCCCACAGTGGAAGCTCCCACAGTGAAAGCTCCCACAGTGAAAGCTCCTACAGTGGAAGCTCCCACAGTGGAAGCTCCCACAGTGGAAGCTCCCACAGTGGAAGCAGAGTGAGAAGAAAAGCCAGTGCAGTGGAAGAGACAAGAAGCCCAGTGTACTGGAAGATGCAGTTCAGTGAGGTGAGCCATAGGTGATTCAGCCGTAGGTAAGAGGTGGACTTGTTAGGATTCAGACAGCAGCACACTCCACAGGGTGCGGGCCAGCACAGAGGGCAAGTGCTTTGGCTGTGGAATGTGGTGTGGCTAGCTTTTTCCAGCTAGGTGAACTCATATGCTAATGAGTGGGAGGATCACCCCAACCATCCAGGAACCACACACTCCTCCTTCCTTTGACAGTGCCTTGGAATTGTCCTGCCACCTCTGGGTGTGTCATTTAGCTTGCAGATTGGGGATCACGGTTTAGTTGAATTTGACTTGTCATCTTGGACACATTTTATTTTAATCAGTTTATGTTATGCCCTAGGGGTATGTCATTCTTTCAAAAGTTGTGCCCTGCCCCCTTCCCTCCTGTTTCATGCTCTTTCCTGAACCCCATACGGACCCACAATCTTGCCTCTACAATCTTCTGCAGGGACAACCATAAAATAACCGGCCCTTAGGAGGGAACTATTGTATAATACCCAATCCCTCTAGATATTAAGGCCTTCATCTTCCATGTTTCCTACAACATGTGTAAGAACAGTATATCTCAGTGGACCCACTGGGGCAGGTGACAGGCACAAAATGCCTGCTAGAAGTCCATATGTTGGCATCCCTTCAAACACAGTTGGGCTTCCAGGGATAATGTTTGCCACTTTGGGATTTAGTCCTGCAGGCCATTTGGGCCCAAACGCTTACCACCCTTCTCCTAAAGTTACAAACATACCCTAGGATCAAATCTCCACCTCACTTCTATGGAACATCTGTTGCCTCTTATCAATTTGTTCTTAAGCCACTCACTAAGTCCTACAACCACGATCCTGCCCCCTTGCAGGGAACATTGATCCACCCCAATTATTATTAAAAAACTTTTAATACCCCTAGCAGGACCAGATAACCTATTCCTTTGTCATTACTTCTGATATTACCTAAAGTGGGTCTATGACAATGAAATGTCTACCATTGGAGACAAACTAACCAGCTCTTATAGAGGACTAGGGGAGGAAATCAGTGACTTACATTCCCTCAGAGCAGTAAGAGGATAAGGCTTATGGCTGCTTCTCCAGGTTCCCAGTCTCTGGGCACAGGCTTGGATTGCTTTACATCATGATTATCTATTCCCATCTGCAGTGAACAAACTGGCAATGAGTTAAAATTATAACCCCTTAATCCTACCCAGCACTGGTCACACTAGAGACCTTGGGGATATCCAACTCCAGTCCAGGGGTTCCAGGATCCTCAAAAGGTTGTCATGCCTCAACCTGCTCAGGGATCCGCGAGTCCAGGGGTCCCAGAAGGTCGACATGCCTTGACCTGCCTGGGGATTCAATCTCCAGGAGGCTGTCACACCTCAGCCTGCCTGGGAATCTGCACCCTGACCTGGGGATGCCTGGCTTTCAGGCTGCAACAGTACTGGGTAGGATAAGCTTCAGAAAGATTCATTCCTAAGGAAGTCCACCCATGGAAATTGAAGGAGGCCTATTAGTTTTTTCTTTTTTCTTTTCCTCCCTGTCATCACTGTCTTTCAGATAGGAAATAACCAATCCACTTGCCGACAGAAACCCTTGAGATGCATCCTTGATAACGGGAAGCTCTTAGATCCTCTAACTCTAAGGAAACATTGCTTAAAATTATTTTGTGCCACTGCCTTGCCATGGTATCCTCTTGGGGAAAGGAACACTGGCCTGAGGATAGGAGTTTAAAATTACAGCTAGAATTATTCTGCAAAAGACAAAGGAAATGGACAGAGATCCCCTACATCCAAATTTTCTTCCAACTAAGAGATATGAAGGAACTCTGTCTTAAGTATGGGATTATTGTATGCCCTAAAAGTGGGACTACTAGGCAAATGGTGTTAGGTACAGACAACAAGAGAAGGAACCTCCCCGTGAAGGCTCACCTCCCATGGCTCCTGAGTTGCCTGAAGCTCCTTCTTTGTATCCAAACGTGACCCCGTATCTGGGAGCACCTCCTCCACAAAAGACCCTTAGTTGAAACTAGAGGAGATTTCAGACCAACCTGGGTCCATAAGCCCCTCTCCCTCTTAGAACTAAGACAGATCAAACAAGACTTGTGAAGCTATACAGATGACCCAGGCAAATATATAGATACATTCCAAACAGATTACCTTGACCTTTGACTTGATGTTGAAGGACATCATGGTCATATTTAGTCAAACTTTATCTGACCTTGAGCATGCTAGAGCCTTTAAGGAAGCCCAAAAGTATGCTACAGGGCTTCACATGTCAAGTGATAAGTGGGGAAACTGCAGTCCCCTCCTCCGATCCTAATTGGAATTATAATGACCCTGAGCACATCTAGGAAAGAGATTATTTTCTGATCTGTGTGAAGGCAGGACTGAAAGCAGCCCAGCAAAAAGTAATCAGCTATGCCCAGGTCTCAGCAATAACTCAGGAGCCCAACGAGAACACCATTGCCTTTCTCGAAAGGCTAGAAGAGGCCCTCTAAGAGTTTGCCACTTTGGACTTAGACTCTTAGGAGGGACAGGTGATTTTAAGGGAAAAATTCCTCTTTCAATGTTCATTAGACATCAGAATAAAGTTACAGCAGCTACAGCAGCAGGACACTGCTGCCTCTTTAGATGAGATGGTCCAGGCAGCCACCAATACCTTTTATAACAGAAAACAGGAGAAGAAGGCCAAGGCCCAGAAGAGGGAGGAAAGGAAAGAGATAAGGCATCCCAGATGCTGGCTCCCCTCCAGGGAAGCGCTGTGGCAAATCTCAAGTCCTTGAAGGATTAGGCAGGAGGCAAATGCCTTATCTCTAGACAGGAAAGGCATTGGGCCAGAGTGTCCAAACTGTGACAAGTCTCCTCAAATGGCTTGCTACAAATGCCATCAACTGGGACATTGGGTGGCACTCTGCCTTTGGGACCCAAGAGCCTCAAGGTCAAGAGCCATGCTTTTCCTCATGATGGTTCAACAGGACTGAAGCTGCCCACTCCAGCGAGCCCACCTGTCACAGATAACCATCATGGGGTTGGAGCCAAGGGTGCAACTGGATGTGGCAGGTAAGTCCAAGAATTTCTTGGTTGACACAGGGGCTACCTACTCTGTCCTGACCTCCTACTCAAGAGCCTTCTAATCCCAAACCTGTACCATTTTGTGTGCTACAGGAAAAACAATTACTTAAAGATTCACCCGAGTGGTGCTTTGTTTGTGGGATGGACCAATATTTTCCCACCAGTTTCTGGTGGTCCCTGAGTGTCCTATTCCCTTACTGGGATGAGATATACTTACTAAACTGGGGACCACCTTTGTGATGAGAAGCTTTTCAGCCCCTAGAACCCTACAGCTTCTGGTTACTACTGAACAATCCAATGCACTTTCTCCAATAGAGAGAGACCAAAAACTAGGGGAGGACAAAATTAACCCCTAGGTGTGGAGCAGGGAACTCCTAGATGAGCCCACCAAGCTGAACCAGTCATCACTGTCCTCCGAGATCCCACTCAACTTCCTAACCAGAAACAATATCCCCTCAGAAGAGAAGCTCAGGAAAGACTACAGCCTTTAACAAATAAATTCCTTGCCTGTGGGCTATTGGTCCCCACCAATTAGTCTGGTAACACCCCAATCCTCCCTGTAAAGAAAAAGAACGGAACCTGGTGAATGGTTCACGATCTCCAGATCATAAATGAAGCTGTAGTCCCCCTCCATCCCACAGTACCCAATCCCTATGTAATCTTGGGAGAAATTCTGCCCAGTGCCAAGTGGTTTACAGTCTTTGATCTCAAAGATGCATTCTTGTGCATACCACTGGCTAAAGAATCCCAATACCTTTTTGCTTCTTAGACCATATTACCTCAGGGGTTCAGAGATAGCCCTGACCAGTTTGGGCAGGCTCTTAGCCAGGATCTCCTAGGTCTGGACCTGGGACCTAATGGGAAAATATTACAATATGTGGATAACCTACTAAAACGCTCTCCAGATGAGAAAAATGTCCAACATTATGCAATTCAGGTTTTCAACATTTTGGCAGAGAGGGGATATAAAGTCCCCTGTGCTAAGGCACAGATGGTCAAGACAAAGGTCACCTACCAGGGGGTTCAGGTTACACACGGGTCCAGGAGGCTGTCCTTTGAACGGGTACAGAAATCCTCCAATTGCCCTACAAGACTCAAAAACAGTTGCAAACTTTCCTGGGGCTGAGTATTGTAGAATCTGGATACCCAACTATATTTAATTGCCCAGCCCTTATATGAAAGCTTGAAGGGACAGGATGATTCAATTCCATTGATGAGGGGAATTCCTCAAAAGAAAGCAGTTCAGTTCAGTTCAGTCGCTCAGTCCTGTCTGACTTTTTGCGACCCCATGAATTGCAGCACTCCAGGCCTCCCTGTCCATCACCAACCCTCAGAGTTCACTCAAACTCATGTCCATCGAGTCAGTGATGCCATCCAGCCATCTCATCCTCTGTCATCCCCTTCTCCTCCTGCCCTCAATCCCTCTCAGCATCAGAGTCTTTTCCAATGAGTCAACTCTTTGCATGAGGTGGCCAAAGTACTGGAGTTTCAGCTTTAGCATCATTCCTTCCAAAGAACACCCAGGACCAATTTCCTTTAGAATGGACTGGTTGGATCTCCTTACAGTCTAAGGGACTCTCAAGAAAGCAGAGGCTACACTAAAACAAGCCTTCACTAAATCACCTGCCTTGAGGTTGCCAGACCCAGAAAAAGCATTCCAACTTTATGTCCATGTAAAAGAAGGAATAGCCTTGGGAGTGTTAACACAAAGGTTGGGACCTGAGCCCCAGCATGTAGCTTACTTATCCAAGAGGCTCGATCCAACCGCCCGAGGCTGGATTCCCTGCCTTCAAAATCTTGCAGCTATTGCAGTCCTGTTAGAAGATGTTTTTAAACTCTCTTTTGGGGGCAAACTAACTATTTTTACCAGCCACCAAGTGAAACAACTCTTAAATGGGAGAGGCCACTTATGGATGTCTGATCAAAGAATCATCAGATATCTAGCAGTACTGATGGAAAAACCACCACATCCCCTTGTGAGGTTCTTATCCCAGCCACCCTCCTGCCGACCCCCGAGGGCTCTCTCCCCTTTTACTCTTGCCTCGAAACCTTGGACCGCTGGACAAAACCCTGAGAGGGATTGTCAGAAGATCCTCTGACCAATCCCGAAGGAATCTGGTACACTGATGGAAGCAGCTTTGTCTTGGATGGAAAAAGAGCTGGATATGTAGTACTCTTCAATATTTAGACCGTAGTGGCTAAACCTTTGCCACCAGGTACTTCAGCCCAATTAGCTGAAGCCCTGACTCGAGCTTTAGAGTTGGGAAAAGGAAAAAGAGTAGCCATTTACCCTGACTCTGAGTATGCCTTTCTGGTGCTACATGCACATGCTGCTATTTGGAAAGAAAGAGGCCACTTGACCACCCTAGGATCCCCAATCAAATATGGTGATCAGATCCTTAGACTCTTGGAGGCAGTCATCTGCCCGCTGAGGTTTCACTCTCCCACTGTAAAGGACACCAAAAAGGGAGCATAGAAGTGGCACGAGGGAACCAAGACGCTGATCAGGCAGCTAAGAGAGCAGCATTACAGAACAATGACATAAGAGGGGTTGCCACCTTAGTTCCACAGACTAATTTGCCAGGAACTCCTTCATACACTGAAGGTGAGACTCTTAAAGCTAAGCATGAGCGCTTTCAAGAAGATCATATGGGGTGGTTCCCAAAGGAGGGACTCCTTTTTCTGCCTGGAAAGCTCCAATGGAAGTTGGTTAACTCGTTACATGCCACCAGTCATTTAGGGGAAAAGGCCCTCCAAAGATTACTAGAAAGGTCCTTCAGTGGAGCAAGCCTCCAAATGACTATAAAGCAAGTGGTCTTCTCTTGTTCAACTTGACAATTAAACAACCCCTAAGAAGTTCAAAGGCCCCAGCTGGCTCAGCCCGCCCAACAACATGGGACCTACCCAGGAGAGGACTGGCCAATGGACTTCACCCAGATGCCAGTTTTTCAAGGGTATAACTACCTATTAGTCATGATAGATACATTCACAGGATTGATTGAAGGCTTTCCCACCTGCACTGAGAAGACTTGAGGAGGTGCTTAAAAAAACAAACAAACAAACAAACAAAGAGTGGTCCATGAAATCATTCTGAGATTTGGTCTGTCCAGGTCATTGCAAAGTGACAGTGGAACATCATTTACTTCTAAGGTCACCCAAGGGGTCTCTAAAGCATTGGGCATTACTTATTATCTCCATTGTGCCTGGAGGCCTCAGTCTTTAGGAAAAGGAGAAAGAGCCAACCAATTCTTAAAATTAGTGATAAAAAAGATGACCCAGGAGAGACCTTTCTGGGATGGAAGGAGGCTTTACCGACAGCTTTCCTTCACACCTGTATTGCCCCTAAGGAACAGGTTTGTCTTAGTCCTTATGAGATGCTATATGGGAGACCTTTTGTTTATGTCAATGACCTCTCTGTCTTATACCATGGTCACTGGGCAATTCCAATAGGATATATGCTTGTGGGGTGTCAACCAGGACCCAAAAATTCTAAGGAGTCATCACTATATGCTCCAGGGAATCAGGTCCTAATTAAAGTCTGGAAAGATGGGTCCCCAAAGGCTCAACTCCAGCCCACATGGAAGGGCCCCTACACTGTAAGAATACCAGTAGTGACTCCTGGATTCACTACTCAGGAGTCAAGTCATGGAAGAAAACAGAAGAGGACACTCAATACACCTGTGAGCCCCTGGGAGATCTCAGATAACTATTCAGAACTAAAAATGATTGTCATTCTAATGAACACCCCCAAAATTAAGTTTCTGAGAATAAGATTTCTCAGGACAGCTCTAAAGTGTCAACACAGCTTGGCAAGGGTTCTATTCCAAAACAGACAGGAGATAGATCTCCTGATCCCTGAACAAGGAGGAACTGAACCATCCTGAATGAGATGTGTTACTTCTGGGTAAATACCTCCAGCTAAGTTAAAGAAAGTGTCACAGTCCTCAAGAAAAACATTCAGACCCTACAGGATCTCAAAGAACAAACTGAGAGTTCTCAGGATGGTTACAATCTCTCTTTAGGGGATTCTCCTGGTGAGGGGGAATTTGGAGTTGGATAATGCCCCCACTAGTCCTTGTTATACCATATTGATTCGGCCTATGATTGATTCTGCCTATGATTGATTCATGTATTATCAATTGTCTAACCCATTTTGTCTCTGCCCAGGTCAAAAGCTACAATATGCAATTCCAGTTCAACAAGGATATATAAAATTTCAGCTGACCATGTAAAATATCACTTAACCTTGGATGGACACTGCTATAAGGACTCTGAGGCTTGAGACTAGCAAGAGGGGGAGGCCCAATGCCCCTCGCCCTCCCATTTCAGCAAGAAGTAGCCAGAGAGACCTCAACACCCCTATTCTCAAAAATGGGGCCTCCCATCTCTTGAGGCAGGGATGTTAGGTAGTTAGAATAGCAAAAACGAGTCCAGAATGGTGGAGCTAAAAGACAAGGAAGGGAAAAGCCCACAAAAATAGAACAAAGGAAGGTCTGAGGACTGGAGTGAGGACCTCAGGTAAAACGAACAGCACTCCTGGCTAGCCCAGTTTACATAAGGCAAGCCCAGTGGGAGAAGAAAAAACATATAAAAAGAGAAGCCAACATTGGGCTGAGGGCTTCTCTTCTCTTCATATCTTTTGGGTCGGCATGCCCTCACACATCGAGTATGTATTTTCCTTTACTTTCTAAATAAAACTGAGCCATAGCACGGAGCTGTAACACTGGTCCATTCGAGGGCTGTAACACTGGTCTGTCCAAGGGCTCCAACACTGGTCCGTCCAAGGGCTCCAATACTGTTCCGTCACTTCAAATTTTTGTTGCAACGACACAGAACCGAGGAAAACACAAACTCCCCAAACAAGCACACATGTGGTAGAAGTCTGCTTCTGAAACTACTAGAAGCTGATGGTTTAGTTCGGAAGTCTTTTTAAAACTTAAAAGGCATTAAAAGTGCTATATTTATAAGAAAATTTATCTGTTGCTGCAATTTCTTTTAAGCTAATGCTGAACATCATTTTCAACTATTCATTTCACATGCTTTCAACTGTTCCTTATATTAGAATGACTGATTTCTACAGTCTCTTTTAATTTCCCAAGCCAAAATTGGACTAAACAACATCAACAGGAACCTTAAATTCAATAAACATAAAAGTGAAAAATCATGACCCCTAATGAAGTTCATAATGACCTATCCCCTCTGATTTTTTCTTTTCTTTTTTTGAGAATGAAAAAAAGAAACAATGCCTAGAAACCTACAGTAAAAATCTGCATGTTCCACTCCATGAAATTCTTTTCAACATTGTTGTACCCAGGCCATTTTATCAAAACAGAAAGAACCTCCACCCAAAACTTGGTTTGAATGTGGTGACAGATGATGACAAGCATAAACCAAGAAGGTAGGAAAAGAGTTATGACTTACATAATTGAGAGCTCCAGGATGAGCCGTGCTGTCTCAAGCAGGTCCAAAATGGCATGAGAAAACAAAGAGAGCAGTCTGGGTTCAGGCTTTCATTGTGGTTAGGGGTGGGCCTGAGTGAGGATTCCCATAGGAACTGAGATGGTTGGGTGGTTTGAATCTCCTACACATACTAAAGGTGCAACACCTGGGCTTCTTTCTCATTGTGCCCAGGTGAGAAGCATAGGAAAAGCCAGATGTGAGGCTTAAAAGTAATTTGCAACCAAATGTCATAACAGAGTTTAACTTTTTATTACAAACCTCATCCACACAATCACTGACATGTTCTTCCAATATACAACACAAATCTTTCTTCAAGTTTTTCTTTTTTCTCTTCCTACTGTATTTTAGTTTTAACTTATCCTTTTTGTCTGATATATGCAATGGGTTTCTGACTCATCAGATTACCATAGTTTTGTATTCAAATTCTATCCTTCATACAGTTTCTAGAACACAGCAAGAATTGTACATTTTCCCCCAAAGCATTACCTCCTCTAAAACCCTGTGTTAAATAAAACTAAAGGACATCTTCACTGTGGCACATGCAATCTGATCGATCTATTTACTTTCCTGCTATCCATCTATCCATCCATTCATCTACCATCCATCAATATGCCACCCTCTTATGTGACTAATATGAAGGAATGTAGAGAGAAAAAATAAATAAATAAATAAAGTTTGCCCTTTTCTCCTCCTCAAGAGCCCCAGACACCTTTCTGCTCCTCCTTGGACTCCCTGGATTTCTAATCAACCTAAGGACTAACTCTATTAGCACAATCTGAGATTTAGAGTTAGATCAAATAATTAGAATTATTTCAATTAAGAATGTGATCAAAGCTCAAATAATTTAAAATATCATTTCAGTCTTTATGTAATTTAAAAGGTGTATTTCCAGCTAATGATGAGCAGGTGATAAAGTAAGTGCTGCTGCTGCTGCTAAGTTGCTTCAGTCGTGTCCAACTCTGTGCGACCCCATAGATGGCAGCCTATCAGGCTCCTCCGTCCTTGGGATTCCCCAGGCAAGAACACTGGAGTGGGTTGCCATTTCCTTCTCCAATGCATGAAAGTAAAAAGTGAAAGTAAAGTTGCTCAGTCATGTCTGACTCTTTGCGACCCCATGGGCTGCAGCCCACCAGGCTCCTCCATCCATGGGACTTTCCAGGCAAGAGTACTGGCGTGGGGTGCCAAGTAAGTGACCCTAGGTCAATTCCTCCCAAGTGTGCTTAATGGCTTTTCCCACCGTACACTCTTAAGAAAGGGCTTCCCATCAAGATCGCAAAGGCACTGTCCACTGTGAATACAGCTGCATGTGCACAAAACTCATTAATGACCAAAATACCGTATTCTAACATTTTGGCGAATAAAAGCATGTGAATAACATTTTTTAAAGTTTTCAAAATAACATTTTGAAATGGAAATACTGGACATAATAATTATGTATACCAGTTTTTTTCCCTATACATGATGAATCTGAACCTTTAATTTGGCTGCATATACAATAACAGATTTCAAAAGTAACTAAACAGAAACTTGAAGATAACTATTATGAATTACTTTCTATTATTTTGAAAGGGTGAAAGTAAAATACTGCATGGTATATGAAATTTTTTCATTTTGTACACTCGATTGATAGAATTTAGTGTATTCTTAACTTATTTAACAAAGGAATTCATGTCACTAGTATTCGGGAGATATTCAATACTTGAAAGTAAAAAATACATCTTTAGCAAAATATCATATTTTTCTCCAGTTTGATCCTAGATATTCTCTAAAACTGAAAAAGCTGTACACAATTAAGACTAGGAACTGAGTATCTGTTTTCATTTGGGAGTAACCAGCATATAATGTAAAAGACATAAGGCCATCCACGGGTTTGATTTAGAAGTAAAATAACTGTAGGCCACTTTTGTTTATATTTTAATAATAAACTATGATTCAATATGCAATACAAACAATTAAAAATATTAAACATCTCCAAATATTTGTCTTTCTGTATTTGCATGGAGCAATTTTACACGATGAGAAACATAATGTAATTTAAATACAGCACAATGCTTTCCATATGTGTACCCACAGAGTGTTTCATAAATTTGGAAAGTCAAATTAAATCAAGTTTATAGCTGTACAAATGTGTTTTTGTGTAGCCTCTCTTTCCCTGCTTAAGCTAATGTTCAGAGTTCTAAAATAATATGACAAAAATAAATAGCATAATTGGCCATCCAAAAAAATCTGATTGCCACATATAAGAATTTTAATTTATAAAAACTAAGTCATTTTAAAACATATTGACTTCATAGTTAAGCCGATTAGACAAGTAACATGCTTTAATGTTACCTTTTAATAGTTTCTTAAAAGATATTTTTAAAAAAATGGTGTCAATTTGTAACTGTGAATACAGATACAGTAAAATGTCAGTGATAACAACTATATGCTTTGATACTGCCTTCATTTTTCGTAATTCAGACAGAAGTATAATATATGACATACTCATTTTGTATGCTGCTGCTGCTGCTGCTATATCATTTTAGTTGTGTCTGACTCTGTGTGACCCCATAGGCGGCAGCCCACCAGGCTCCCCCATCCCTGGGATTCTCCAGGCAAGAACACTGGAGTGGGTTGCCATTTCCTTCTCCAAAGCGTGAAAGTGAAAAGTGAAAGTGAAGTCGCTCAGTCATGTCTGACTCTACGCGACCCCATGGACAGCAGCCTACCAGGCTCCTCCATCCATAGGATTTTCCAGGCAAGAGTACTGGAGTGGGGTGCCATTGCCTTCTCTGCATTTTATATGAAACAGAGAAATAAAAAATTTTTGAAACTTTGAGGTGATAGATACCTACCTTAAAATCCTTGGTGATCCTCATTGCTTTCTTCTTCCCTTCAATCATCAATATCCACAGCAATTTATCTTCTTCCTGAGAGTAAGAAGATGGTATGTATGAAGATGTACTTTTTCCATCAAAAAACCAAGTTGCTGCTGAAAAAGTTTATCAAACACACGCTTTGTGACTTATCCCTCCAAGTTAACGGTGACTGTGGAAATGCTGGTAACATACAGGCCCACTGTGGGTCACTGTTATAGACCTTCAACCATACTGTGTTTGAATACAGTCTAATAGTCAACATATAGTTAAATAATTTAGGGTTAGAGTTTTTGAGTTTTTTCCTAGTAAGATTCAGCTTCTACATTTGTATTTCATTCAAACCCAGGCAGATTGTTTATATTCTAGCAAGAAATATTTATTCTTTACCATTGCTAGTTCAGTTCAGTGGGTCAGTCATGTTAAATTCTTTGTGACCCCATGGACTGCAGGACACCAGGCCTCCGTGAATATAATGAACTCCCGGAGTTTACTCAAACTCATGATTATTGAATTAGTGAAGGCATCCAGCCATCTCATCTTTTGTCTTCCCCTTCTCCTCCCGCCTTCAATCTTTCCCAGCATCAGAGTCTTTTCAAATGATTCAGTTCTTCACATCAGGTGGCCAAAGTACAGAGTTTCAGCTTCAACATCGTCCTTCCAATGAGCATTCAGGACTAATTTCCTTTAGGATGGACTGGCTGGATCTCCTTGTAGTCCAAGGGACTCTCAAGAGTCTTCTTCAACACCACAGTTCAAAAGCATCAATTCTTTGGTGCTTGGTTTTCTGTATAATCCAATGTTCACATTAATACATGACTACTGGAAAAACTACAGATTTCACTAGCTGACATTTGTTGGCAAATTTATGTCTCTGCTTTTTAATATGCTGTCTAGGTTGATCATAACTTTTCTTCCAAGGAGCAAGCACCTGTTAATTTCATGGCTTCAGTCACTATCTGCAATGACTTTGAAGCCCAAAAATATAAAGTTTGTCACTGTTTCCATTGTTTCCCCATCTATTTGCCATAAAGTGATGCGACCACATGTCATGATCTAAGTTTTCTGAATGTTGAGTTTTAAGCCAAATTTTTCACTCTTCTCTTTCACTTTCATCAAGAGGCTCCTTAGTTGTTCTTCACTTTCTGCCATAAGGATGGTGTCATTTGCATATCTGAGGTTATTGGTATCTCTCCTGGCAATCTTGGTTCCAGCTTCTGCTTCATCTAGCCCAGCGTTTCTCATGATGTACTCTGCATATAAGTTAAATAAGCAGGGATACAATATACAGTCTTGAAGTACTTCTTTCCCTATTTAGAATCAGTCTGTTTTTCCATGTCCAGGTCTAACTGTTGCTTCCTGACTTGCATACAGATTTCTCAAGAGGCAGGTCAGGTGGTCTTGTACTTCCATCTCTTTAACAATTTATCATACTTTGTTGCGATACTCACAGTCAAAGGCTTTGGCATAGTCAATAAAGCAGAAGTAGATGATCTGGAATTTTCTTGCCTTTTCTATGATCCAAGGGATGTTGGCAATTTGACCTCTAGTTTCTCCGCCTTGTCAAAATCCAGCTTGAACATCTAGAAGTTTACATTTCACATACTGTTGAAGCCTGGCTTGGAGAATTTTGAGCATTACTTTGCTAGGTTGTGAGATGAGTGCAATTGTGCGGTAGTCTGAGGATTCTCTGGCATAGCCTTTCTTTAGGATTGGAATAAAAACTGACCTTTTCCAGTCCTGTGGCCACTGCAGAGTTTTCCAAATTTGCTGGCATATTGAGTGCAGCACATTCTCAGCATCATCTTTTAGGATTTGAAATAGCTCAAATGGAATTCCATCACCTCCACTAGCCTTGTTTGTAGTGATGCTTTCTAAGACCCACCTCACTTTGCATTCCAGGATGTCTGGCTTTAGGTGACTGATCACACTATTGTGATTATTTGAGTCAAGAAGATCTTTTCTGTGTAGCTCTTCTGTGTATTCTTACCACCTCTTCTTAATATCTTCTGATTCTGTTAGGTCCATACAATTTCTGTCCTTTAATGAACCCATTTTTGCATGAAAATTTCCCTTGGTATATCTAATTTTCTTGGAAAGCTCTCTACTCTTTCTCATTCTATTGTTTTCCTCTATTTTTTTGCACTGATCACTGAAGAAGGCTTTCTTATCTCTCCTTGCAATTCTTTGGAACTCTGCATTCAAATGGGTATAGCTTTCCTTTTCTCCTTTGCTTTTTGCTTCTCTTCTTTTCATAGCTATTTGTAATACCTCATCAAACAACCATTTTTCCTTTCTACATTTCTTTTTCTTGGGGATGATTTTGATCCCAGCCTCTTGTACAATGTCAAGAACCTCCATCCATAGATTTTCAGGCACTCTGTCGATCAGATCTAATCCTTTGAATCTATTTGCCACTTCCACTCTATAATTATAAGGGGTTTGATTTAGATCATACCTCAATGGTCTAGTGGTTTTCCCTACTTTCTTCAAATTAAGTCTGAATTTGGCAATAAGGAGTTCACAATCTGAGCCACAGTCATCTCCCAGTCTTGTTTTTGCTGGCTGTATAGAGCTTCTCCATCTTTGGCTGCAAAGAATATAATCAATCTGATTTCAGTGTTGACTATCTGGTGATGTTCATGTGTAGAGTCTTCTCTTGTGTTGGTGGAAGAGGGTGTTTGCTATGACCAGTGCATTTTCTTGGCAAACCTCTATTAGTCGTTGCCCTGCTTCATTTTGTACTCCAAGGCCAAATTTTCCTGTTACTCCAGGTATTTCTTGCCTTCCTACTTTTGCATTCCAGTCCCTTATAATGAAACTTTTTTGGGTGTTAGTTCTAAAAGGTCTTGTAGGTCTTCATAGAACCATTCAACTTCATCTTTTTCAGCATTATTGGTTGGGGCATAGACTTGGATTATCATGATAATGAACGGTTTGCCTTGGAAATGAATAAAGATCATTCTGTCGTTTTTGAGACTGCATCCAAGTGCTGCATTTTTTGATTTGTTTGTTGACTACGATGGGTACTCCATTTCTTCTAAGGAATTCTTGCCAACGGTAGTAGATATGATTGTCATCTGAGTTAAATTCACCCATTCCAGTCCACTTTAGTTTGCTGATTCCTAAAATGTCAATGTTCACTATTGCCATCTACTGTTTGACCACTTCCAAGTTACCTTGATTCATGGACCTAATATTTCCAGTTCCTATGCAATATTGCTCTTTACAGCATTGGAGTTTATTTCCATTACCAGTCACATCCACAACTGGGTATTGTTTTTCCTTTGGCTCTGTCTCTTCATTCTTTCTGGAGTTATTTCTCCACTGATCTCCATTAGCATATTGGGTACCTACTGACCTGGGGAGTTCATCTTTCAATGTCCTAACTTTCTGCCTTTTCATATTTTTAATAGGGTTCTCAAGGCAAGAAAACTGAAGTGGTTTGCCATTTCCTTCTCCAGTGGACCACATTTTGCCAGAACTCTCCACCAACCCATCTGTCTTGGGTGGCCCTACGTGGCATGGCTCTTAGTTTCACTGAGTTAGAGAAGACTGTGGTCCATGTGATCAGATTGGTTAGTTTTCTGTGATTGTGGTTTTCAGTCTGTCTGCCCTCTGATGGAGAAGGATAAGAGGCTTATGGAAGCTTCCTGATGGGAGAGACTGACTCAGGGGGAAACTGGGTCTTGTTCTGATGGGTGGGGCCATGCTCAGTAAATCTTTATCCAATTTTATGTTGACAGGTCAGGCTGTGTTCCCTCCCTGTTATTTACCTGGTGCCAAACTATGGTGGAGGTAATGAAGATGGACCTTCAAAAGGTCCTATGCAGGCACTGCTACACTCAGTGCCCCCGACCCTGCAGCAGCCCACCGCTGAACCTTTCCTCCACCAGGGACTCCTGGACACACATAGGCAAGTCCGGATCAGTCTCTTGTGGGGTCACTGCTCCTTTCTCCTGGGTGCTGGTGCACTCAAGGTTTTGTGTGTGTGTGTGTGTGTGTGCCCTCCAAGAATCTGTTTCCCCAGTCCTGTGTAAGTTCTGGCAGTTCTGTGGTAGGGTTAATGGTGACCTCCTCCAAGAGGGCTTATGCCATACCCAGGTCTGCTGCTCCCAGAGCCCCTACCCCAGCAACAGTCCACTGTTGACCTTTACCTCCACATGAGACACTCAAACACAGTTCTGTCTCAGTCTCCGTGGTGTCTCTAGGTTCTGGTGCACACAAGGTTTGTTTGAGCCCTCTGAGCATCTCTGGCTGGTATGAGGTGTGATTTTAAACGCAATTTTGCCCCTCCTACCATCTTGTTGGTGGCTTCTCCTTTACCGTTGGATGCTGGGTATCTTCTCAAAGTCACTCCAGTGCTGCACAGCTGCCACTCCAGTGCCTACAGTCTTGCTGGGGCTTCTCTGTCCTTGGATGTGGGGTATCTCCTCACAGTCTCTCCAGCACTGTGCAGCTGCCACTGCTTAAGTCCATTACATCTTTCACAAATGCCTCAAGAAATCATATCATCTGGAAAGTCTAGGTCTGAGACAAACACAGGTGTTAACTTCTGATAACATGTGTTTATGGTTAGTGGTCTGCTTTGGCCTGAAGAAAAATGCTCTGTCACTGAATTTTCTTCCACATCCACATGTGTTGATGTGCATCCCTGCAGGTCTAGCATTTCTAAAGAGCTGACACAGATTCCTCAGACCTTCATAACAGGGGATTTTTTTCAGTTGAAATGTATTTGACTTATCGTTTAGTTTCAGTGTCCAACATAGTGATTTCATTTAGTTACTATACACTGTTCACCATAAGTCTAGAAATGATCTGTCACTATACAATGTTATTAAGTAGTAACTATATTCTGTACACTATACATTACATCAACCCTGACTTGCTTATAACTAGCATTTTGCACCTCTTAATCCCCTTTACCTATTTTACCCTAACCGCACAAGCTCCGCTCTGCTGTCCATCTTTTTTCTTGTCTGATTGCTGTGACCAGGACTTCCAATACCATATTGAATAATAGAGACAACAGTGGATATACTTGTCTTCTGATCTTAGCAGAAAATATTTTAGCTTTTCAGCACTGTGACTATGTTAGCTGCGGGCTTGTTATATACAGTCTTTATTATGTTGAGGTATGTTCCCTCTATACTCACTTTTGTTGAGAGCTTTATCATAAATGGATATTAAACTTTGCCAAATGCTTTTGCCACATCTATTGAAATGATCATGTGATTTTTGTGTATTTTCTAAATTAGTGTACCATACAGTTTAATTTTTGGATACTTCACCATTCATGTATCCCTGGAATAAATCCCTCTTGATTATAATCATTTTAATGCATTGTTGAACTCAATTTTCTAGTTGGGTTCAGAATTTTTGCATTTATCTTTATTGTGGTTACTGGCCTGTAATTTTATTATTTCACAGTTTGCATCTGGTTTTGCTATCAGGGTAATGATGGCTTCCTGGAATGGAGTGTGGAAGTGTTTATTTCTTCTTCAATTTTTAAATTTTTAGAACAGTTTAAAATGAATAGGTTTAAATTCTTCTTTAAATATTTGCTAGAATTTCCCTGTGAAAATTCTGTGATGTCCTGGACTTGTGTTTGTTGGGAAAGTTTTATTACTGATTCAATTTCATTACTAATGATCAGTCTTGTCCAATTTTCTCTTCCTGAATCCATGTTAGAAAATTATGCTTCCAGGAATTTATCTCTTTTCTTTTAGGTTATATAATTTGTTTGCATATAATAATTTCTAGTAATCTTATATGATCCTTTGTATTTCTGCAGTGTCAGTTGTAAATTTTCCTGTTTCATTTTTGATTTTATTTAGTTGGGTTTTCTCTCTCTTTTTCTTGATGAGTATGACTAAAGGTTTTTCCATTTTGTCTATCTTTTCAAAGAAACAGCTCCTAGTTTCATCAATCTTTTCTATTGCTTTTTTAGTCTGTATGTCATTTACTTTCACTATGATCATGGGACTGTTTTAGTAGTATTTCATAATATTTATCATTTCAATTTTTAAAATATATTTGGCTTGAATATAGAATGTCAAGGTCTAGGAAGACAAAACAGTTCACTATTGAGAATATCTGGTGATATCATTAAATTTATTTCATTTCCCATTTAATTTACCACTACATTAATAGAGATAAATATCATATCATAGGTATTAACACTCTAAAATTCTAGGAGAAATAGAGATTATACTGCAAATAAAATTTTTCACTGGCATTCATATCAAAGTCATGCTGACAGCATTTAAAAAATATATTATCATTATCAGTGAATGTATCACCCTAAAGGAACATTTTGACAATAGTGAACAGAAAACCAAGTAAGTGGAAGGATACACCATATTTCTGGTGGGAACTTTTCACATTTTAAAGATGTCAATACTGTTAATGTGTTCCCTGCCAAAATACCAACAGTGCATGTTCTTTCTCTGATTAAAAAAAATGGTAAAAATTTATATAAAAATGAAAAAGTTCAAAAATGTCAAAGTCAGTCTTGAAATAGCATAATGATGCATGATTTCTTCTATCAGTTATGAAGAGCTACTAAAAGAAAAACCCTCAAAAAACCTGTAGAAACTAAAAGAAGGTGGTAAACATGCCAAGGTAGCAGACTAGAACAGAATAGAAAAATCTCAAAACCGAACTCCATGCACAGTTAGCTGAACACATTTCAGTGCAGTGAGCAGATGGTCTTTGCAATTCTTTTGCTTGGGTCAGCTAATTGTACATATGGATAAATTAAATATTAATTTAACACACAAACATTAATTCTTAACAAATTGTATATTAAACTAGGAAAGTAAATTATTTAAACAATAAATTATTTCTCTTATTGTAAGCAAAGATTTTATAAAATAGGACACAAAAGTGCTAATCATAAAGGAAATATATTGATAAATTTGATAAGATTATAAGCTTGTTATTCAAAAAGAAACCATAAGACAATGAAAAGGTAAATCACATAGTGAGAGACAATATTTTAAATATGTATATATCAAAAAGAAGATTGTATACAGGAGATATATATACATAAATATTTATACACACACAAAAAAAGAAAAAAATGAGTAAGAATTGGGTAGGCGCTTCGTAATGAAGTATCACCAAATGGCAGGTAAATATGTCAAGATATTTTTAAATACCCTAATATCATGGAAATAGAAATTTAAATCTCTGCATCACTATAGCATATTAGAGTGGTTAAAACGAAAATACAGACAACACTACATTTTGATGAGAAGATGAAAGGATAAACTGACACACATCCTTTAGAAAACCAGTTAGTAATAATTAACTCAGACCAAACATTTGCAATAGGACTGTATGAAACAGGGAAACCACTAGACATTCAGGTATGACATCAATCAAATCCCTCATGATTATACAGTGGAAGTGACACATAGATTCAAGGGATTAGATATGATAGACAGAGAGCCTGAAGAACTATGGACAGAGATTTATGACAATACAGGAGGCAGTGACCAAAACCATCCACAAGAAAAAGAAATGCAACAAGGCAAAATGGTTGTGTTATGAGGTCTTACAAATAGCTGAGAAAAGAAGAGAAGTGCAAGCAAAGAAGAAAAGGAAAGATATACCTATCTGAATGCAGAGTTCCAAAGAATAGCAAGGAGAGATTAAAAAAAAAAAAAAAGCCTTCTTAAGAGAACAGTGCAAAGAAAGTAAAGAAAACAATAGATGGGAAAAAGCAGAGACCTCTTCAAGAAAATTAGAGATACCAGGGGGATATTTCATGCAAAGATGGACATAGAAAAGGACAGCAACAGCAAGGACCTAACAGAAGCAGAAGAGATTAAGAAGAGGTGGCAAGAATACACAGAAGAACTGCACAAAAAAGGTCTTAATGACCCAGATAACCACAGTGGTGTGGTCACTCACCTAGAGTCAGACGCAATGGAGTGCAAAGTCAAGTGGGCCTTAGCAGCATTATGATGAACAAAGCTAGTGGAGGTGATGGAATTCCAGCTGAGTTATTTCAAATCCTAAAAGATGATACTGTTAACATGCTACACTCAATATGCCAGCAAATTGGGAAAACTCAGCAGTGGCCACAGGACTAGAAAAGATCAGTTTTTATTCCAATCCCAAAGAAAGGCAATGCCAAAGAATCCTCAAACTGCCACACAATTGCACTCATTTCACATGCTAGCAAAGAAATGCTCAAAATCCTTCAATTGCTTCATTGACTCCACTAAACCCTTTGACTGTGTGGTTCACAACAAACTGTCAAAAATGTTTAAAGAGATGAGAATACCAGACCACCTTTCCTGCCTCCCGGAAAACCTGTATGCAGGTCAAGAAGCAACAGTCAGAACTGGACACGGAACAATGGACTGGTTCCAAATTGGGAAAGGAGTACATCAAGTCTTTATATTGTCACCCTGCTTGTTTAACGTATATGCAAGTGAAAGAGAAGAGTGAAAAGGCTGGCTTAAAGACAGGAAAAAAGACACAGATGTGTATAACGGACTTTTGGACTCAGAGGGAGAGGGAGAGGGTGGGATGATTTGGGAGAATGGCATTCTAACATGTATACTATCATGTAAGAATCGAATCGCCAGTCTATGTCTGACGCAGGATACAGCATGCTTGGGGCTGGTGCATGGGGATGACCCTAGAGATGTTATGGGGAGGGAGGTGGGAGGGGGGGTTCATGTTTGGGAACGCATGTAAGAATTAAAGATATTAAAATTAAAAAAAAAAAAACTCAACATTCAGAAATCTAAGATCATGCCATCTGTTCCCAACACTTCATGGCAAAGAGATGGGGAAAAAATGGAAAGAGTGACAGATTTTATTTTCTTGAGCTCCAAAATCACTATGGACCATGTCTGCAGCCATGACGTTAAAAAACACTTGTTCCTTGGAAGAAAAGCTGTGACAAACCTAGACAACATATTAAAAAGCAGAGACATCACCTTGCCAACAAAGCTCCTTATATTCAAAGCTGTGGTTTTTCAGTAGTCATGTATGGATGTGAGAGTTGAACCATAAAGAAGGGTGAGCACTGAAGAATCGATGCTTTCAAACAGGTTTTGGAGAAAACTCTTGACAGTCCCTCGGACAGCAAGGAGGTCAAACCAGTCAATCCTAAAGGAAATCAACCCTGAATACTTATTGGGAAGATTGATGCTGAAGCTTCAATACTTTGGCCATCTGACGCAAAGATCTGACTCATTGGAAAAGACCCTGATGCTGGGAAAGAATGAGGATAGGAGGAGAAGGGGATGACACAGGATGAGATGGCTGGATGGTGTCATCAACTCAATGGACACGAGTTTGAACAAACTATGGGAGATACTGAAGGACAGGGAAGCCAGAGTGCTGCAGTCCACAGGGTTGCAAAGAGTTGGACATCACTGAGCAACTGAACAACTACAACAAAACATCTGCAAACAAAACTGTGTAGTATTTTTGCTTCAAGGTGGACATACATTCACATGTGCATCAATATTCATGTTGAAGATATTCTTAGTAGCACTAATCCTGAAAGACACTCATCTTTCTAGTGTGTATAGAAGCATACTTCTACTTTATGCAGAAGTAAAATTATGTGTCCACTGACAATTATTTAGATATGTATGCTGCTGCTAAGTCATTTCAGTCCTGTCTGACTCTGTGCAACCCCACAGAAGCAGCCCACGAGGCTCCCCCGTCCCTGGGATTCTCCAGGCAAGAAGACTGGAGTAGGTTGCCATTTCCTTCTCCAATACATGAAAGTGAAGTCGTGAAGTTGCTCAGTCGTGTCTGACTCTTAGCGACCCCATGGACTCTGGCCCATCAGGCTCATCCAGCCATGGGATTTTCTAGGCAAGAGTACTGGAGTGGGGTGCCATTGCCTTCTCCAGCTTATTGCTAGGTAATAGTATTAAAACATGATTTTTTTCCCCTGAGTTTTCCTATACAGTTTGAAGTTTTTACTACATGCTTCAACTTCCCACTGAGTTTTAAGTATCATCCAGGCAAAAAGATGGAAAGGGTATTCTACTCAAATTTATTTATTATTTATTTATGTAAGTATTACTGCTTAAAGAAGAGTTAACAGTCCTTGGAGTACACAAGAGATAACACATTAGCATTATGAAAGCCACAAGTAAGCAGGCAATGTAAAAAAGGAAGCTATAAATCAGGTCTTATAAAGGAGCCCTATTTGGCACCCTACGTTATTTGGTCTTGGCATTATCCCACAGAGGATGAAAAGCCACTTAAACAAGAGGAAGATATGCTCAGATTTTCATTTTCTATTATATAGAGAGCATTTTGAAGAGCAGATAAAATGGAGGAGTGGCATTAAGAATGAAAGCAGGGAAAACAGGAAACCTACGGCAATCGTCTTAGAAGGAGATAAGCAGGGCATGAACTAGAGCAGTGATATTAAAAAGGTGGAAATAAGCAGTAAAACTGACATAATTATGTTGGGCTGGATCTGATGAGACAGTCATAAACTTTTGGTGTAAATAATAGGTTATTAACAAAAAATGGGAGGGGGGACCAGAAGACAAAAATAAGTAGTCTGAGAAAAAAAAAAAAAGCAAAGATTTATCTTCTTGAAATACAATTTATCACACATCAGCTGACATATGCAGACTTCTCACTGCACATAATGAAAAGTCTGCAAACTACTTAGCTTAACACTGAAGGTCTTCCGTGGAAAGACTGACACTTCATCTCCCTCCACTTCACTGACTCATTCTCATTCTCACCCCTGTGCCTTTGCTTAGCCATTTTCCTGCCAGGAATGCCCTTTTCTTCCCTCAATCTCATTTCCCTGCTCTATTCTTCCTCTCTGTCTCACTCTTCAAGAAAATACCAATTCTTAGTGTCTTTAACTTGTTATTCATCTCTTATATAAAATTAAAAATGATACTGATTTCATAACAAGCTTACAATGAATGTATCTTCATAATGGACTTTGACTAGCCTAAAGAAAAGAGAGTAAATAACTCACCAGTCTAGCAACACCAAAGGATGAGAGATTCAAAAAGGTACTGAAATATCATTAAATGCCAGAACTTTGTTTTGTTCCATACAGTTTTTCTGCCCTCCTCTCTCTATTAGGCCAGACTTTCACTACTTCATACTCTCAATGTACCTAATTCTAGCAGCTACTTTTATTTCTTTCTACTGTACTATTTAACTTAGATAGACCACACAATCAAAATTTCAATACCTAATGGTCTTGGTTTTAACAAGTCATATCTAAAATAAAAATTGCTTCTGAGGAAGAATCTAGAATAACCCAAGAGAAAAGTAAGTTTTACTACCCGTACATCTACAGCATTACTTTGCTAAAAGGACATTCTTATTTTCTGGTTCTTCATGTATAACTGAAGTATATTCATACAACTTAATATACAGCAACTGAGTAAAATCTATCCAACACAACAAAGTGGATAGGTATCAAATGCACAGCATTACAGGCAGGAAGCCAGTCATTAAGGGATACAGATTATATAATTCCTTTTTATCAAAAATTAAACAATGAGGAAAATTATTAGGAATTAGGATAGTAGTTATACCAGAGGGAACAATGGCTGGAAGGAGAAACACAAGGGACCTTCAAGGGTGTGCTAATGTTCTCTTTATCTGTGTGCTGATTTTACGGGTTTACTCAACATGCAGAAATAGAGATGCAGAATTTTGGTTTCTTAAAACTTTCTCCTGGTATTCTATATACAATAAAATTATGATTGAAAGATAATATAAATGTCTACTGGCGTTATAAATATATGACTATGATCATAGTCTGTAAAGGGCTTTAAGTGAAACATGCAAAGTAATAATAATCATGAAAAAGCTGTATCAAGTCTTCTGAGTGCTGATATGAAATCTTGAAGTTTAGTAAAGACATTTAAAAATATTGCAAAATGGAGAGATCACAACAGACAACACAGAAATACAAAGGATCATAAGAGACTACTATCAGCAGTTGTATGCCAATAAAATGGACAACGTGGAAGAAATGGACAAATTCTTAGAAAAGTACAATTTTCCAAAACTGAACCAGGAAGAAATAGAAAATCTTAACAGACCCATCACAAGCACGGAAATTGAAACGGTAATCAGAAATTTTCCAGCAAACAAAAGCCCAGGTCCAGACGGCTTCACAGATGAATTCTACCAAAAATTTCGAGAAGAGCTAACACCTATCCTACTCAAACTCTTCCAGAAAATTGCAGAGGAAGGTAAACTTCCAAACTCATTCTATGAGGCCACCATCACCCTAATACCAAAACCTGACAAAGATGTCACAAAAAAAGGAAAACTACAGGCCAATATCACTGATGAACATAGATGCAAAAATCCTCAACAAAATTCTAGCAATCAGAATCCAACAACACATTAAAAAGATCATACACCATGACCAAGTGGGCTTTATCCCAGGGATGCAAGGATTCTTCAATATCCGCAAATCAATCAATGTAATTCACCACATTAACAAATTGAAAAATAAAAACCATATGATTATCTCAATAGATGCAGAGAAGGCCTTTGACAAAATTCAACATCCATTTATGATAAAAACTCTCCAGAAAGCAGGACTAGAAGGAACATACCTCAACATAATAAAAGCTATATATGACAAACCCACAGCAAACATTATCCTCAATGGTGAAAAATTGAAAGCATTTCCCCTAAAGTCAGGAACAAGACAAGGGTGTCCACTTTCACTGCTACTATTCAACATAGTTCTGGAAGTTTTGGCCACAGCAATCAGAGCAGAAAAAGAAATAAAAGGAATCCAAATTGGAAAAGAAGAAGTAAAACTCTCACTGTTTGCAGATGACATGATCCTCTACATGGAAAACCCTAAAGACTCCACCAGAAAATTACTAGAGCTAATCAATGAATATAGTAAAGTTGCAGGATATAAAATCAACACACAGAAATCCCTTGCATTCCTATACACGAATAATGAGAAAGTAGAAAAAGAAATTAAGGAAACAATTCCATTCACCATTGCAACGAAAAGAATAAAATACTTAGGAATATATCTACCTAAAGAAACTAAAGACCTATATATAGAAAACTATAAAACACTGATGAAAGAAATCAAAGAGGACACTAATAGATGGAGAAATATACCATGTTCATGGATCGGAAGAATCAATATAGTGAAAATGAGTATACTACCCAAAGCAATTTACAAATTCAATGCAATCCCTATCAAGCTACCAGCCACATTTTTCACAGAACTAGAACAAATAATTTCAAGATTTGTATGGAAATACAAAAAACCTCGAATAGCCAAAGCAATCTTGAAAAAGAAGAATGGAACTGGATGAATCAACTTGCCTGACTTCAGGCTCTACTACAAAGCCACAGTCATCAAGACAGTATGGTACTGGCACAAAGACAGACATATAGATCAATGGAACAAAATAGAAAGCCCAGAGATAAATCCACACACATATGGACACCTTATCTTTGACAAAGGAGGCAAGAATATACAATAGAGTAAAGACAATCTCTTTAACAAGTGGTGCTGGGAAAACTGGTCTACCACTTGTAAAAGAATGAAACTAGATCACTTTCTAACACCGCACACAAAAATAAACTCAAAATGGATTAAAGATCTAAATGTAAGATCAGAAACTATAAAACTCCTAGAGGAGAACATAGGCAAAACACTCTCCAGACATAAATCACAGCAGGATCCTCTATGATCCACCTCCCAGAATTCTGGAAATAAAAGCAAAAATAAACAAATGGGATCTAATTAAAATTAAAAGCTTCTGCACAACAAAGGAAAATATAAGCAAGGTGAAAAGACAGCCTTCTGAATGGGAGAAAATAATAGCAAATGAAGCAACTGACAAACAACTAATCTCAAAAATATACAAGCAACTTCTGCAGCTCAATTCCAGAAAAATAAACGACCCAATCAAAAAATGGGCCAAAGAACTAAACAGACATTTCTCCAAAGAAGACATACAGATGGCTAACAAACACACGAAAAGATGCTCAACATCACTCATTATTAGAGAAATGCAAATCAAAACCACAATGAGGTACCACTTCACACCAGTCAGAATGGCTGCGATCCAAAAATCTGCAAGCAATAAATGCTGGAGAGGGTGTGGAGAAAAGGGAACCCTCCTACACTGTTGGTGGGAATGCAAACTAGTACAGCCACTATGGAGAACAGTGTGGAGATTCCTTAAAAAATTGCAAATAGAACTACCTTATGACCCAGCAATCCCACTGCTGGGCATACACACCGAGGAAACCAGAATTGAAAGAGACACATGTACCCCAATGTTCATCGCAGCACTGTTTATAATAGCCAGGACATGGAAACAACCTAGATGTCCATCAGCAGATGAATGGATAAGAAAGCTGTGGTACATATACACAATGGAGTATTACTCAGGCGTTAAAAAGAATTCATTTGAATCAGTTCTGATGAGATGGGTGAAACTGGAGCCAATTATACAGAGTGAAGTAAGCCAGAAAGAAAAACACCAATACAGTATACTAACACATATATATGGAATTTAGGAAGATGGCAATGACGACCCTGTATGCAAGACAGGAAAAAAGACACAGATGTGTATAATGGACTTTTGGACTCAGAGGGAGAGGGAGAGGGTGGGATGATTTGGGAGAATGGGAATTCTAACATGTATACTGTCATGTAAGAATTGAATCGCCAGTCCATGTCTGACGTAGGGTGCAGCTTGCTTGGGGCTGGTGCATGGGGATGACCCAGAGAGATGTTGTGGGGAGGGAGGTGGGAGGGGGGTTCATGTTTGGGAACGCTTGTAAGAATTAAAGATTTTAAAATTTAAAAAATAAAAAAATAATTAAAAAAAATAAAAATATTGCAAAACAATCTGTTTTCAAATCAAGAAATGAAAAAGTTATAAAATAAGTCTGATGAAAATAGGAAAGAGCAAGGAAAGAGTAAAGAGGGACAGAGTGCTTTCACTTTCTCTGTGTATGTTTTTTTTTTTAACTTTGTTTTTCCTCCCATTTTATTGAGATATGATTCACATACAACTGCATAAGTTTGAGGTGTACATGATTATGCTTTGATTCACATGAATCATGGAATGATTACCACAATAGTGAACATTCATAGATAGACTGAAAATTTAAAAAAAAAATCTCCCTTGTGAGGAGACCTCTTAGGATTTACTCTTAACAGTATTCACATATAACATCAGTTCAGTTCAGTCACTCAGTTGTGTCTGACTCTTTGCGACCACATGGACTGCAGCACGCCAGGCCTCCCTGTCCATCACCAACTCCCCGAGTTTACCTAAACTTGTCTCCATTGAGTCAGTGATGCAATCCAACCATCTCATCCTCTGTTGTCCCCTTATCTTCCTTCCTTCCTTCAGTCTTTCCCAGCATCAGGGTCCTTTCAAATGAATCAGCTCTTCACATCAGGTGGCCAATATATTGGAGTTTTACCTTCAACATCAGTCCTTCTGATGAACACTCAGGACTGATTTCCTTTGAAATGGACTGGACTAGTTGGATCTCCTTGCAGTCCAAGGGACTCTCAAGAGTCTTCTCCAATACCACAGTTCAAAAGCATTAATTCTTCAGCACTCAGCTTCCTTTATAGTCCAACTCTCACATCTATACATGACTACTGGAAAAATCATAGCCTTGACTAGATGGACCTTTCCTGGCAAAGGAATGTCTCTGCTTTTTAATATGCTGTCTAGGTTGGTCATAACATTTCATCCAAGGAGTTAGCATCTTTTAATTTCATGGCTGCAATCACTATATATATATATATATATATATATATGCAGATGACACCATCCTTATTGCAGAAAGTGAAGAAGAACTAAAGAGCCTCTTGATGACCATGAAAGAGGAAAGTAAAAAAGATGGCTTAAAACTCAACATTCAGAAAACTAACATCATGGCATCCGTTCTCATCACTTCATGGGAAATAGATGGGGAAACAATGGAAACAGCAGCTGACTTTATATTTTTGGGCTCCAAAATCACTGCAGATGGTGATTGCAGCCATGAAATTAAAAGATGCTTACTCCTTGGAAGGAAAGTTATGACCAAACTAGACAGCATATTAAAAAGCAGAGACATTCCTTTGTCAACAAAGGTCCATCTAGTCAAGGCTATGGTGTTTCCAGTAGTCATGTCTGGATGTGAGAGTTGGACTTTAAAGAAACCTGAGCACCAAAGAATTGATGCTTTTGAACTGTGGCATTGGAGAAGACTCTTGAGGGTCCCTTGGACTGCAAGGAGATCCAACTAGTCCATCCTAAAGAAGATCAGTCCTGAGTGTTCATTGGAAGGAGTGATGTTGAAGCTGAAACTCCAATACTTTGGCCACCTGATGCGTAGAGCTGACTCACTGGAAAAGACCCTGATGCTGGGAAAGACTGAAGGCAGGAGGAGAAGGGGAAGACAGAGGATGAAATGGTTGGATGGCATCACCGACTTAATGGAGACAAGTTTGGATAAACTCGGGGAGTTGGTAATGGACAGGGAGGCCAGGCATGCTGCGGTCCATGGGTTCACAAAGAGTTGGACGTGACTGAACTGAACCGATATATATAACACCATTTGTGTCTATATATAACATGCTGCTAAGTCGCTTCAGTCATGTCCGACTCTGTGCGACCCCATAGACGGCAGCCCACCAGGCTCCTCCGTCTCTGAGTTTCTCCAGGCAAGAATACTGGAGTGGGTTGCCAGTTCCTTCTGCGATATATAACATAGAGCATTGTTAATTATCTTTATCAGGTTGTTTGTTACACCCCTCGTACTAGTTTCTTATAACTGTAAGTTTGTACCTTATCGCTGCATTCTATCCTCTTTTCCCTCTCCCTCTGGTACTCACAAAGCTGATCTCTATGAATGGTTTATTTGTTTCTGATATATAATTGACCTAAAACATTTTGTTATTTCTTGGTATACAATGAAATGATATATTTCTGTATATCATCAAATGATCAACAAGGTAAGTCTAGTTACCATCTTTTATTATACAAAGTTATTACAGTATTGTTGATTATATTCCACACTGTACATTTGTATTACACATTGTACACTTAATATCCAGGACACATGTATTTTGTAACTGGAAGTTTGTACCTCTTAATCTCCTTCATCTAGCTCTCTATTTTTTCCTTTAATAATTAAAACATATAAAACAAATATGACATAGTTTGAAACCGGCTATATTTAAGGAATGAGTTTATGGATACCTTTTTAATATTTTTTCTTTTTTAAAGTTCTTTATTCACTCTTATTTTTTAATTTTTTATTACCTTTTTTTCTTTTTGGCCCCACAGTAAGGCATGTGGGATCTTAGTTTCCTGACCAGGGATCAAACTGTGTCCCCTGTAGTGGAAGCACTGAGTCCTAACTACTAGACCTCCATGGTATTCTCTTAGTATTTTTTCTTGTATGTCTTTGAAATGTTTTAATAAATTTTTAGATGAATAAAAATGTAAATCTGGCTTAGTACTCTACCATAAATCACAAACATCTCTGCTGCATTTTTTTGCATTTAATCAAACAACAAAGACTTTTCTCCACTAAAATATTTTAATACAGAAACTTTTTACCCCTTAGAATCACAAAGCTTTAAATATATATAGACATCACAGAATGACAAATATTTTTAAATGATCACAGGAGTCAGGGAAACATGGTTACTTTGGGGACAATGATGGCTCATAAACTGTACTTATTTTTTAAATATCTCTGAAGGTACAGTTAACTGGATGTGTTTTTCACCTAGAGCTAAACCTTTGCTCCCTACACCAAGATCAAAACCTTAATGTGCTTTCTGTCTTATGTAACTAAGTTCTATTTTCTCCTGAAAGCAGCTTATGCAACTTGGAATTAAAAGTGCCTTGGAACTTTTCAAAACATAAAATTTGAAGCTATATTTATCCTCCAACAATAACTTTGAATAAAATGTGTCTTTGACCTGAAATGACTGAATAACTCTGATGTAAATTTCCCTATTTCCACTATTTTTCTGTACTGCAGGCTCAACTGTGAGCATGAGCTTGTGTTCTAGCATGCATGTTCAGTCTACTCAATTGAAATTGATACAGACATATACAAATGAATACTGCATATGTGCATGTGTACCCAGATCCATCTCGCTATCGATCTGTACACTATACTTCTAAAACTGAGATTCCTTCAGTTTATTTGGTCATATCTACTTTGAAATGTCTAACAAAATTAAAAGAATGTGGGATTTTAAAAAATATTAAAATATGCATTTTATAATATTTTAAAAATTTATTGACTGTTTAGATCACAACAAACTATGGAGAATTCTTCAAGAGATGGGAATACCAGACCACCTGACCTGCCTTCTGAGAAATCTGTATGCAGGTCAAGAAGCAATAGTTAGAACCAGACATGTAACAACAGACTGGTTCCAAATCGGGAAAGGAGTACATCAAGGTTGTATTTTGTCACCCTGATTATTTAACTTATATGCAAAGTACATCACGCAAAATGCCAGGCTGGATGAAGCACAAGCTGGAATCAAAATAGCCATAAGAAACATCAATAACCTCAGATGCACAGATGATGCCAGCCTTATGGCAGAAAGCAAAGAACTAAAGAACCTGTTAATGAAAGTGAAATAGGAGAGTTTATAAGTTGGCTTAAAACTCAACATTCAGAAAACTAAGATCATACCATCTGGTCCCATCACATCATGGCAGATGGGGAAACAATGGAAATAGTGGCAAATTTTATTTTCTTGGGCTTCAAAATCACTGCAGATGGTGACTGCAGCATGAAATTAAAATATGCTTGCTCCTTGGAAGAAAAGCTATGACAAACATAGACAGTATATTAAAAAGCAGAGACATTACTTTGACAACAAATGTCTAGCTAGTCCAAGCTATGGTTTTTTTCAATAGTCACATGTGAATGTGAGAGTTGGACTATAAAGAAAGCTGAGTGCCAAAGAATTGATGCTTTTGAACTATGGTGTTGGAGAAGACTCTTGAGAGTCCCTTGGACTGCAAGTAGATCCAAACAGTTCATCCTAAAGGAAATCAGTCCTGAATATTCATTGGAAGGACTGATGTTAAAGCTGAAACTCCAATACTTTGGCCACCTGATGCAAACAACTGACTCATTAGAAAAGACCCTGATGCTGAGAAAGACTGAAGGCAGAAGGAGAAGGGGTTGACAGAGAATGAGATGGATGGCATCACCAACTCAATGGACATGAGTTTGAGCAAGCTCTGGGTGTTGGTGATGGACAGGGAAGTCTGGTATTCTAGTCCATGGGGTCGCAAGAGTCAGACATGACTGAGCAACTGAACTGGCTTACTGATGCTTTCTATTTTTTTTTCTATCTATATTTTATACTTTGCTCAGAATTCCACCCTGTCCATGGTAAAAAAAACAAAAACAAAAATGCCAGTAATCACCTACCTCATCTTCCTATTTCAAACTTAACCTAACCAATCCATTATCCACTAGTCTGTCAGATGGATCTTTTAAGGAATTATTTAATTATTAGATTAATATACTGTGTCACCAAATAAAGTCCAAAGTTTCTTCCATAATACACAAAATCTGCCATTCATTTACACTCTCATCTTACCTATTCCCTTCTTGCTTAAGCATCATCAATAATTAAAAAGTGTTTTCTTAAACAACTTTATTTTATTCTTTTGTGTCTCTCTTTATGCTTCCTACATGAATGACCATGTTCCTTTTTTCCTTAAATTTTATTTTTCATTTTATTTTTAATTTCTCACTTGTTTCTAGAAAGCCTAACCATATTCAATCCTGTTGTTGTTTTTTTTTTTTTTTTTTTTTCCCAAATATATCCTTCACTCAGCTCAGGCTGCCTCTACTCTCAGCTCCATGGTACCCTACATTTCTATATACTTACTTTTCCCTATCTCCATCATCAGATTATAAACTATTTGAAGGGTAGATAATTTATATATCTCAGCTACTGAATATACAAATAAGAATACACAAATACATGTCTATAGTCACATACAATATTAAAAATGTTTTACGTGTGTGTGTATATAATCACACATAAATACCTCTGTATACCTACATGATTATATACTTTAATATGTTTCAACATTAGTGTGTGATAGTTTTATTACCCATATAAATGCCACTGAGGAAACTGAGCTCATTAATTTGTCTCTGTTTAGCTATATAATAGAGAGCAGATTTGAACCTAAGGATACTTGAGCTAAATAAGCTAATGCTTATTTCACAATGTTACATGTTTCTAACTGATGTATCAGAATTAAATGAGATGAAGTCATAAGAAAAATGAATCAGTATCATATTTTAAACAAGAAGTTGTTTTTTAACTTTTATCCTCTGAAAGCATTTTCATATCTAAATATATGATTATTACACATTCTAAAAAGATTTAAATGTCATTATGCTTAAATTATTTAAACTGATATATAATTGTAGAGTTGGCAGATAAAATCCAAAATCTTAGTGAAAAATAATACATAGTTACTAAAGAGTTCAAATATATTATTCAAGCAATACAATTAGAAATAAAGATACAGATTATTTCTAAACATTATAGCCATTTTTTAACTTTAAAAACCTTCTATTAAGATATATACATCCATGAATGAAGCAATTAATTCACATACCCAAAATTATATCAGAGTGACTTTAAAATTATTTAATATTTATGAAATGAAGTTGCTCAGTTGTGTCCAACTGTTTCTGATCCCATGGACTGTAGCCTACCAGGCTCCTCCATCCATAGGATTTTCCAGGCAAGAGTACTGGAGTAGGTTGCCATTGCCTTCTCCAGGGGATCTTCCTGATGCAGGGATGGAACCCAGGTCTCCTGCATTGCAGGCATACGCTTTACCGTCTGAGTCACCAGGGAAGCCCCTACTATTTGTAAGAGGAACTAAATTAACTCTTCTTTCCACTGACATCCATTGCCTCATCAGATTTTCTTCCGTATGCACAAAACATAATTTGGTGTCATAAATCTAGAGGCAGCCAAAAAACAAGCCCACATATAACATCTTAGTTATGCAAATAGTGCATCTGTTGTGTATAAGGAGGCCAAACACTATTTCCAACTAGACTCAGACATCCATAATACAGTAAAGATAAAATCAATCTAAACCAAATTCTATCAGAAATATCTAAAATGTTAATATATTCATCAATATCATTATGTACAACCTGCTCATGGAGTCACTTCAAATTTCTCAGGATACTTGGATCTTAAATCATATTTTCACAACCCAATATCCATTGTTTCCAACAAGGAAAAGTTTTCTTTGCATTTTAATCAGTATAATTATTCTTTCTCAAAATATTTTAAATTATCATATTAACAATTTCTTCCCAGTAGTCAACTACAACAAGGGATTAGAGCAAGGGTAGAGTAACGTGACATTTGTCTTAAATTTAAATATTTTATAGAATTATTTTCTCTGTATAAGGCAATACTGCTTGTGCCCTCATACTTTTAATTGCATTAATATTAAAAGTGAAAGTGAAATCACTCAGTCGTGTTCAGCTCTTTGCGACCCCATGGACTGTAGCCTACCAGACTCCTCTGTCTATGGGATTTTCCAGGCAACAGTACTGGAGTGGATTGCCATTTCCTTCTCCAGGAGATCATCCCGACCTAGGGATCGAACCCAGGTCTCCTGCATTTTAGACAGACGCTTTACCGTCTGAGCCACCCGGGAAGTCTAATTCATAAAAAGCATTAATAATATGTATGTCTTAAATATAAATAATACTTTATAGCTTTAGAAACACATTCACATAGCTTATTAAAAAGTCTGGCTCCAGGCCCAAGTTCTGTGTGTGATCTTTTGATCCTGACCACAGGTGAGCACACGGCTTTACCTGCCAAGTCTCACAGGAGACAGTGGCCCTCCGTGCACCACACTGACTGCACAGCCAGTGTGTCAGTTTTCTGGAGAGAGATGTAAACACAGGCCCACTGGTCCCTTCAGAGTTCCTCCCTCCCTGCCAGCCATGCTCCAGGCCTGCCTCTATTCCCGGCCTAAGTGCCCTCAGTCAGAGGCCTCCCAGTGAAGGGGATGCAAGTTTAGGGTGAAGCACTTTTCAGGAGTTCCTGCTGACAACTCCTTTCAGGGGTGCAGAGTTTGACTAAGATAATTCTCCACTCAGTACTTTTCTACTCCTACCCCTTCCCTCACTCTAACCACCAAGCTCCCTGGGTACCTAAAACATCAGGAGACTTTCATTCAAGGCTCCTTGGTTGTGAGAGGATTACGCCACTTGTGCTGTGTCATCAGGCTGACACTGCCTGATACCAATCCAGGGGAAAATGCAACATTCCTGCCTCCTGTTTTGCCTTCCTGCCTACAAGGTTGTAGTAAATGAATAAAGTCTTGGTTCTTATTTTCACTTTGGTTCCTTCTCCTAATTGACCACCTCTACACCTAGCAGCTCAAAACCAAAACTTAGGTTTTCTTACAACCACTCTGTGAAGAGTTGACCAACTGTTAATTCCCATATATCACGGTGAACAATGCAAAGAAATAGAGGAAAACAATAGAATAAGAAAGACTGGAGATGTCCAAGAAAATGACAGGCACCAAGGGAATATTTCATGCAAAGAAGGGCACAATAAAGGACAGAAACACTATTAACCTGATATAAACAGAAGATATTAAGAAGAGCTGACAAGAATACACAGGGAAACTGTACAAAAAAAGTCTTAATGACCCTGATAACCATGATGGTATGATCACTCATCTAGAGCCAGATAGCCTGGAGTGTGAAATCAAGTGGACCTTATGAAGCATTATTATAAACAAGGCTAGTGGAGATGATGGAATTCCAGCTGAGCTATTTCATGCCCTAAAGGATGATGCTGTCAAAGTGCTTCACTCAATATACCAGCAAACTTGGAAAACTCAGCAGTGGCTACAGGACTGGAAAAGGTCAGTTTTCATTCCAATCCCAAAGGAGGGCAATGCCAAAGAATGTTCAAACTAATGTACAATTGTGCTCACTTCATTCACTTCACATGTTAGCTCAAAATCCTTCAATCTTGGCTTCAACAGCATGTGAACGAAGAACTTCCCGATGTACAAGCTATATTTAGAAAAGGCAGAAGAAACAGAGATCAAATTGCCAACATCCGTTGGCTCCTAGAAAAAGCAAGCGAGTTCCAGAGAAACATCTACTTCTGAATCATCGACTACACTAAAGCCTCTGACTGTGTGGATAACAACAAACTATGGAAAATTCTTCAAGAGATATGGCTAACAGACCAACTTACCTACCTTTTGAGAAATCTGCATGCAGGTCAAGAAGCAACATGGAACAACACATGGAACCAGACATGAAACAACACAACAGACTGGTTCTAAACTGGGAAAGGAGTGTGTCAAGGCTATATACTGTCACCCTCTTTTTTTTAACTGAAATGCAGAATACTTCATTCAAAATTCCAGGTTGGATGAAGCACAGGTTGGAATAAAGATTTCTTGGAATCAAGATTTTCTCAGATATGCAGATGACAACACCCTAATGGCAGAAAGTAAAGAGGAACTAAAAGAGCCTCTTGATGAAGGTTAAAGAACAGAGTGGAAAAGCTTGTTTAAAACTCATTATTAAAAACAATAATGAACTAAGACTACAGCACCTAGTCCCAACACTTCATGGCAAATAAATGGGGGAAAAAATTGAAACTAATAACAGACTATTTTCTTGGGCTCCAAATTCACTGCAGATATGACTGTAGCCATGAGATTAAAAGATGCTTGCTCCTAGGAAGAAAAGCTATGACAAACCTAGACGGTGTATTAAAAAGCAGAGACATTACTCGGCCAACAAAGGTCTGCATATTCAAAGCTATGGTTTTTTCAGCAGTCATGTATGTATGTGAGTGTTGGGCCATGAAGATGGCTGATGCAGAAGAATTGATGCTTTTGAACTACGGTGTAAGAGAAGACTCTTGAGAGTCCCTAGGACTGTAAGTAGATCAAACCAGTAAATCCTGAAGGAAATCAATCCTAAACATTCATTTCAAGGACTGATGCTGAAGCTCAGCTCCAATATTTTGGCCACCTGATGTGAAGTGCCGACTCACTGAATGTTAGGTCCATGAATGAGAGTAACGTGAAAGTGGTCAACAGGAGATGGAAAGAGTGACATTTTAAGAATCAGCGAACTAAAATGGACTAGAATGGGTGAATTTAACTCAGAGGACCCTTATATTTACTACTATGGGCAAGAATCCCTTAAAAGAAATGGAGTAGCCATCAGAGTCAACAAAAGAATCTGAAATGCAGTACTTCAATACTATCTCAAAAACAAGAGAATGATCTCTGTTTGTTTCCAAGGCAAACCATTCAAAATCATGGTAATCCAAGTCTATGCCCCAACCAGTAATGCTCAAGAAGCTGAAGTTAAATGGTTCTATGAAGACCTGCAAGACCATGTAGAACTAACACTCAAAAAAGATGTCCTTTTCATTATAGGGGCTGGAATGCAAAAGTAGGAAGTTAAGAAACAACTGGAGTAACAGGCAAATCTGGCCTTGGAATATGGAATGAAGCAGGGCAAAGGCTAATAGAGTTTTGCCAAGAGAATGCACTGGTCATAGCAAACACCCTCTTCCAACAACACAAGAGAAGACTCCACACATGGACATCACCAGATGGTAAACACTGAAATCAGATTGAGTATATTCTTTGCAGCCAAAAATGGTTAAGCTCTATGCAGTCAGCAAAAACAAGACCAGGAGCTGACTATGGCTCATATCATGGACTCCTTATTGCCAAATCCAGACTTAAATTGAAGAAGGTAGGGAAAACCACTAGACCATTCAGGTATGACCTAAATCAAGTCCCTTATGATTATACAGTGGAAGTGAGAAATAGATTTAAGGGACTAGATCTGATAGACAGAGTGCCTGATAAACTATGGAATGAGGTTCATGACACTGTATAGGAGACAGGGATCAAGACCATCGCCAAGAAAAAGAAATGCAAAAATGCAAAATGACTGTCTAAGGAGGCCTTACAAATAGCTGTGAATAGAAGAGAAGCAAAAAGCAAAGGAGAAAAGGAAAGATATACTCATTTGAATGCACAGGTCCAAAGAATACCAAGGAGAGTTAAGAAAGCCTTCCTTATTGATTGGTGCAAAGAAATAGAGGAAAACAATATAATGGGAAAGACTAGAGATCTTTTCAAGAAAATTAGAAATACCAAGGGAATGCAGAGATGGGCTCAATAAAGAACAGAAATGGTATGGACCTAACAGGATCAGAAGATATTAAGAAAAGGTGGCAAGAATACACAGAAGAACTGTATAAAACAGACATTCATGACCTAGATAATCACAATGGTGTAATCACTCACCTAGAGCCAAGACATCCTGGAATGTGAAATCAAGTGGGCCTTAGAAAGCATCACTATGAACATAACTAATGGAGGTGATGGAATTCCAGTTGAGCTATTTCAAATCCTAAAAGATGATGCTATGAAAATGCTGCACTCAATATGCCAGCAAATTTGGAAAACTCAGCAGTGGCCACAGGACTGGAAAAGGTCAGTTTTCATTCCAATCCCTAAGAAAGGCAATGCCTAAGAATGCTCAAACTACTGCACATTTGCACTCATCGCACATGCTAGTAAAGAAGTAACGCTCAAAATTCTCCAAGCCAGGTTCAACAGAATGTGAACCTGAACTTCCAGATGTTCAAGCTGGTTTTGAAAAGCCAGAAGAACCAGAGATCAAACTGCCAGCATCTGCTGGATCATGGAAAAAAAGAGTTCCAAAAAACTTCTATTTCTGCTTTATTGACTATGCCAAAGCCTTTGACTGTGTGGATCTCAATAAACTGTGGAAAGTTCTGAAAGAGATGGGGATACTAGACCACCTGACCTGCCTCTTGAGAAATCTGTATGCAAGTCAGGAAGCAATAGTTAGAACTGGACATGGAATAGCAGACTTGTTCCAACTAGGAAAATTAATACATCAAGGCTGTATATTGTCACCCTGCTTATTTATCTTATATGCAGAGTACACCATGAGAAACACTGGGATGGAGAAAGCACAAGCTGGAATCAAGATTGCCAGGAAAAATATCAATAACCTCAGATATGCAGATGACACAATCCTTATGACAGAAAGGGAAGAAGAACTAAAGACCCTCTTGATGCAAGTGAGAGAGTCAAAAAGTTGACTTAAAGCTCAACATTCAGAAAACCAAGATCATGGCATCTGATCCCATCACTTCATGCCAAAAAGATTGGGAAACAATGGAAACAGCGGCAGGCTTTATTTTTTGGTGCTCAAAATCACTGCAGATTGAGACTGCCGCCATGAAATTAAAAGATGCTTACTCCTTAGAAGGAAATTTATGACTGAACTAGACAGCATATTAAAAAGCAGAGACATTCCTTTGCCAACAAAGGTCCATCTAGTCAAGGCTATGGTTTTTCCAGTAGTCATGTATGGATGTGAGTGTTGGACTATGAAAAAAGGTGAGCACCGAAGAATTGATGTTTTTGAACTGTGGTGTTTGAGAAGATTCTTGAGACTCACTTGAAGTGCAAGGAAATCTAACCAGTCCATCCTAAAGGAGATCAGTCCTGAATATTCATTGGAAGGACTGATGCTGAAGCTGTAACTTCTACAGTTTGGCCACCTAATGAGAAGAGCTGACTCATTTGAAAGGGATGAGAGAGGATGAGATGGTTGGATGGCACCACTGACTCAACTGACATGAGTTTGGGTAAACTCCGGGAGTTTGTGATGGACAGGGAGGCCTGTCGTGCTATGGTCCATGTGGTTGCAAAGAGTCAGGCATGACTCAGAGACTTAAACGAACTGATGTAATAATTACTGACACTGACTTTTCTTTAGGAAGTGATTTGTATTTTATTTCAAAGATGTTTATGAGCCTAACTATTGCAACTGTTTTTTCTCCTACATCAACGTCACTGACCAGAGATTAACTATAAATCATCTGGAACATGACAAAGTGTCCTCTTTCATTTCCCACTGGGGTTTCCTTCTATGTATATGTTTTAGATCACTGATAAAACAAATAAAAATAAAATCAACAATGAAAAGAAATGAACACTAATCACTTTTTTAAAAGGTGCAAACACCTTTTCAGAAGTCTTCTTTTTAAATGTTTACTTTATATAGCATAACATTTGTTTCTAAACCTAAAATTCACAAAACAGTACACTATACAAGTCTAGTTTCCATCCCTGTACCTCAAATAAGTAGCTCTGTACCTAAATGAGGGATAAAAAACAGCATCTTACAGAAAATTCTGAAAATACTGCATGCTTATTCAAGATAACACATGTATTAGTTTTTTTCTGATTTTTTTACACTAATAGCATTATAGTATTAACAATGTTCAACAATTTCTTATGCTTATATACATCATATATTTACAACTGTATCTCTCAGTGGTCAATTTATATCAGTGCATAAACCCATTCTTCATTCACAGTTCAGCTACACAGAAGCCTTACTGCTATATCATTTCTTATTTATCTATCAGTAAATGAATGAGTACCTTATTTCAACATTATTTTGCCATGAGAAATAGTGGTACAATCAGCAATAATGCAATAAATAACCCTGCATATATTACTTTTTGTATGTACAAATAAACCTGGAATCAACTCCATGAATGAAAATTACTAGGGAAAATGATTATATAATGGCATGTTTAAAAATAAAATTAAAAAGTGATTTGCTATCAATTACTTAATGCCAGTGTAAACTACTAGAATATTAACACTGTAATTCTGTCTTCTTTGATAAAATTTAGTGCCATTCCAAAAACACTGTTCTGCTACATGTCGTTGTTGCTGTTGAATGAATGAATTCTATGAACCTTATGGAATTTCACATTGCTTATCTAATAGCCTATATTAGATAATATTCAGTTCAGTTCAGTTCAGTTCAGTCACTCAGTAGTGTCCAACTCTTTTTGACCCCATGAATTGCAGCATGCCAGGCCTCCCTGTCCATCACCAACTCTTGGAGTTCACTCAGACTCACTTCCATCGAGTCAGTGATGCCACCCAGCCATCTCATCCTCGGTCGTCCCCTTCTCCTCCTGCCTCCAATCCCTCCCAGCATCAGAGTCTTTTCCAGTGAGTCAACTCTTTGCATGAGGTGGCCAAAGTACTGGAGTTTCAGCTTTAGCATCATTCCTTCCAAAGAACACCCAGGACTGATTTCCTTCAGAATGGACTGTTTGGATCTCTTTGTGGTCCAAGAGACTCTCAAGAGTCTTCTCCAACACCACAGTTCAAAAGCATCAATTCTTGGGTGCTCAGCCTTCTTCACAGTCCAACTCTCACATCCGTACATGACCACAGGAAAAATCATAGCCTTGACTAGACGGACCTTAGTCAGCAAAGTAATGTCTCTGCTTTTGAATATTAGGCCTATATATTTTCAACCTACATACTCTCTGTCTGGAATACTTGGCACCATTAACTATCGTTTTCATTTTGAAACATTTTATACTACTATTGGCTTCTTTAGGCTCACCACTCTCTCCTAGTTCATACCATTATAATATGGGCTTAACCTCATGATATTGGCTTCTCTTTTTATTTTTTGTTGTTGTTCTCTGAGCCCTGTTCAAATACCTAAATGTATTTGTTGGACTACATTGTGCATGCATCTATTCTTATCTAAATAATCTCATCTAGTCCCTCTTTTCACCTACGGTGATGTGGCCTCCCACTTACATACCGTCAGCAATCTTTAGATGCCCATGTTAAACGGCCTTCTGGATGCTTGAAAACATCCTGGTTACAGTGGTCACATCACCACCACCCACTCTGTGGCTAATGCTGGAATACCCTACTGTACATGCCTAGGCCACAATTCTCTCTCAGACTGTTCACTACGCACCTACCTTCCTAAATTCTGTTTCCCTAAAATCCATTCTTGCCACAGCAGACACAGTGATCACTCACTATTCCAATGCAAGTACTATGAATTTTCTTCTTCAAGCCACAGAGTGGCTCCTCGGTGTCCTTGGTTTTCTTTCATAGGTTATCCAGTCTTCCTCCTGATCATCATTCTCTGTCAGGCACAATGGTCGCCTTTACATTCCACCAGTCAGCTGTCAAATGTTTACTGAGTAGCTATTATGTGCCAGTCTTTACTTTCACTGATAGAAACACTGCCAATAAAAAATGTGAGGTGGTCAAAAGATACAAACTGCTAGTTATAAAATAAGTAAGTCATAGGATGTAAAGTACTGCATGAGGATTATAGCTAACAATACTGTGTTGTGTATTTGAACCTTGCTTTCAGAGCAGATCTTAAAGGTTCTTATTACGACAATTAAAAAAAAAATTTTTAACTAGGTATAGTAAAGAATGTAGCTAGACACTGTAGCGATTATTTCATAATATGTACAAATAATGAATCATGTTATACCTGAAATTAATATGATATCAATTATAGGTCAATTAAAATTTTTAAAAGAGAAAAGGCCTGTTTTTGAATCACTCACTTTTAAGTGGAAAACAGGAAATAAAACAGATACAAATAAATACACATTATGGCAAGTGGTAGAAAGAACTAAGAATGAGGGGGGAAAAAAACAGGTTAAGGGTCATAAAGTGATAAGAGATACAGTATTTATAATAGAATTGCTAGTAAAAGCCATAGATATAACTGAGGAACAGCTCAGTAAGATTGTAGAGAAGCAGTTACAGATGACCTACAAAACATTTTCTGTGCACTGAAAAAAGAATGAGGTCAAAGTGGCTGGATGGTGTTGAGTGAGTGAGCTAGGAGAAGGAATTGAGGATGGCTTATCAGGAGGGGAAGACTATGCAGAGCCCTGTTGCACATAAAAAGTCCTTGGCTTTTCTTGAGAGAGTGGAACCACAGCGATATGACATGATCTAACTTCACATTCAGAAAGATCAATCTCACATTAGTGTGGAAAATACAGTGGGTGCATATGGAAACAAGGATAAGAAAAGGGAGACTTCTTGGAGGTCAACGCAAAAATCTAAGTGAAGATGACAGTGCTATGAACACAGGCTAAACAGTGGAGTTATTCAAAAGTTGTAAGATTCAGAAAGTATTTCAAACTAGATCTGCTAATGGATTTCATGTGAAAGATGAACAGACATTCAGGATAAACTTGTGCTTTTCTGTTTGTTCGTTTTGGCTTGAGCAACTAGAAGATAGAGCAAATTGACCAATTTTACAAAAAGCTGCTACTAGGGAGGTGGGTAGAGTCTTTCCTTGTTCACAGGTCAGTTACCTGAAGTGGATGCAAAACAGCGGATAAAAACAGCCAGTGCGGTCAAAGGACGGAGTTTGAAAACACTCCACAGAGGGAATGATCAGCGCTGTCAAATGCTGCCAAAAGTTCAGGAAGGTGAGAAAGGAAGAATGACCATTGGATTAGGCACTGTCGAGGCATTCATGACCTTGAGAACTGCAATTTTTATGGAATTATGGGCATATAAAGTGTGTTTAATATGCAGTGAGAGGAGTGCAGGTGAAGACAGGGGGAACACAGACAACTTCCAAGTTTTTACTGGAAAAGGAAAAAAAAATGATAGTTTCTACAGTGATGGGAGGTCAGGAAAATATTGTTTTAATTGAGGTGGGGCTAAGACAGCATATGTGGATAACAATGGGAAAGCACAAGTGAAATTAAAAAAAAAAAAAAACGATGTGACTGCAAGAGACAGAGGTGGCAGATGCAATTAAGGATGGGTGAGCTTCCAGGGTACTTTCATTTCTTTGAGTTTCTGCTTTGTGTACTTTAAGGTTCTATTTTTAAGTATACAAACATTTAAGATTGTTATTTCTCCTTGGTGAACTGACCCTTTTATCAATATATAATACCTTCTTTCATCCTTGGGTAATTTGCTTTGAGATCTACTTCAGAGAGTAACATAGCCACTCAAACCTTCTTTGATTAGCTTCTGCAGAGCATAACTTTTTCCACCCTTTTGATTTTAACCAATCTATATCATTAATTTTGAAGCGAGTTTCTTATGGACAGCATGTAGTTGTATTGTTTTCTTAATACCTTTTGACAAGCTATATTTTTTAATAGATGCTTTAAAATAAACTTCCAGAAATGTAGTTATTGACTGATTCGGATTATTCTTTTTTGCTGTCTTCTTTCCTGTTTTTCATTTCCCTTTCTCTCTTTTATGTTGGGTTATTTGAATATTATGTTCCAGCTTAATGTATCAATTGTAATTTTAACTATATCTCTTTGCAAAAAAAGAAAAAAAAAACCCTAGGATTTAAAATGCATACTTTCCACAGGCTATTTAAAATCAATATCTTTCTACTTCAAGGGAAATTATATACATACACACACACACACACATACATAAACTATACACATATAGTATAAACTATCCTCTAAAGTTCTTAAAGCATGTTTAGCAAGTATGTGCTTGTATGTATACAATGTGTGTGTGTGTGTGTAATCAATTGCCAAACAATTGCAAATATTGACTTAAATATATATCACTTCTGTTGTTCATCCTTCCTGATATTTCAGTGTTCTAGGTTTCCTGCTAGTATCATCTCCTTTATACCTGAAGAAATTTTAGCAATAATTTTAGAGCTTATTTGTTGGTTATGAATTTTCTTAGTTTCTCTTCATCTGAAAATGTCTTCACTTCATCTTCATTTCAGAAAGATATTTTCACTGGCTATAAAATTTACCACTTGACAGCTCTTTTTTCTCAATACTTTAAATATGTTGTGCAAGTTCCTTCTTCCATGGTTTCTGGTGAGAAATTTCTAATTATTAATTAAAGATTAATTATTAATTTCTAACATCTGAATCATTGTTACCCTAAAGGTAATGCATTGTTTCTCTCTCTGCTGCCACTGCAGTTACCAATGCCAGTGAACTATCTATGGTCCAGGGCATAGAGAGAACAGAAAAATACAAAAGAAAAAACAAATTATAGGGTTTTTTAAACTTACTGTTAGCTTTAGAAGTTGAGGTTCCTGCTCTTTAAGTCAGAAACAGAAAGCTTCTCCTGTCTGCACCATCATGCTCTATCCGGGTTTACCACTAAGCTAAGTTCATGTGTGGGGGCTAGAGGGAACAGGGAGGAAAATAAAAAAATTCAGATCACATAGGTTACTTAGAATCTGGTCAAGCAGTTCCTATTTATTTTCTTTTTTTTTTTTCATGATTAAGAAGTTGAATATTTTATTATTAAATTGTTTATTCTCCTGCAAGGCTGTTACTTCACTGTATAAAAATAGCACCAGCAAACACAGTATATTGCAAAATTAAGACAGTAATATTCTTCATTGGACACTATACAACTAACAAACTTTTCTCCACTGGCAGTTATTTCTAGTGGGAAGATAATTTTGACCCAAATCCAAGGATAGCTGTAAGCAAGTTACAGTGTCATATAAAGTTTAAGATAACCATGTTATCCTTGAATTACATAATTTTTGAAATTAGTTATACGAGAGATAATTTCAGGAATTCTGAATATTATAACTGGAGCCTAGCCTAAAAATCACGGGATGCTGTGGAAAAGATGCACAGTGTTTATCTGAAGTCATTAGAAAGTTAAGCGCTATTTTCTTCAGGAAACATTGTTACAAGTAGTTTCTTTTGCTAAAAGTTGCTTTTTAAATATCTATCCACCACTAATTTAAGACAACTATGCTAGATTAAGTTGTTTCAAAGTAGTTTATTTAGGGGTTCCATTTTCACTCCCCAATAGATTTTATGTATTTCTCATATGCTTCTTCACTCATTAGTTCATCTAGTTCTGAAGGGTTACTGAATGTCATCTTGATCAGCCAACCATCTTCATAACAAGACTTGTTGACAAGTCCTGGATTTTCTGCTAGAGCTTTATTAATTTCAGTTACTTCTCCTGATAGAGAATAGAGTTCACTAGCAGCTTCCACACTTTACCAAAGCATCCAAACTCCTCTTGTTTGTTCAACTTTGTCCCAACTTCAGGCAGACTACAGTAAACAACATCTCCCAAAGCTTCCTGTGCAAAATTGCTGATTCCCACTGTTCCAACACCATTTTCTGTTGTTACCCATTCGTGTTTTTCTGTGAATTTCCGCACCGACAGCAGAGCAAGGCCGGTGCGCAGCTCCCGGACGGCACCCGCTCGTAGGCCCAGGGCCCCAGGGCTGCAGCGAGCAGTGCGCGCTGGGTGCCGAGATGGCCCGCAGGCTGACCAAGGCCCGCACACTCCACACCGTGCAGCGCCATGTTCGCACCCTATTTATTTTCAATCATCAAATACATTCCCCATGCATTCTGACCAGATCTTATCATTGTATTCCATGGGAAGTCAGGGGGGCATATGTGGACACCATATTACCTGAACAGAATCTAAGGAAATCTCTTATGTTTTCCTCTAGGATTAAGAAAATAAAGAGTTTAAAGAAATAATTTAAATGGAAAGTAGAAGCAAAGATTGTTTTATTGTTTCTACCTCATTGTTTTAATCTACATTTAAGTTAATAAGAGTATTTCAGTATACCAAAATGTACCTATTTTACACATGCTATCATATGTGATACTCTTCCTATCTTGTACACAGGTATGTTACTTTTAATACAGGTATTTATGCTAAGCAAGAGACACTGATCTGAAACTTGACTCTGTTATCCAACCTACCCAACATACTCTGGGGATAATTTGATCAGTATGTCTGTGGTTTGTATGCCAAAGCCATTGCAAAAAAAGTTTGAACTTATAAAAACATTATGGATCAATGTGTTGGAATATGTTCATGTCTGAGGCAACTCGTAAGAATATTGTCTGTCTAAAATGCTTATGAGTCAAATTATTGAAAGAGGATGCTGCTAAGCCTGCTGCTAAGTTGCTTCGGTCTTGTCCAACTCTGTGCAACCCCATAGACAGCAGCCCACCAGGCTCCCCGGTCCCTGAGATTCTCCAGGCAAGAACACTGGAGTGGGTTGCCTTTTCCTTCTCCAATGCATGAAAGTGAAAAGTCAAAGTGAAGTCGCTCAGTCGTGTCCAACTCTTCGTGACCCCATGGACTGCAGTGCACCAGCCTCCTCCGTCCATGGGGTTTTCCAGGCGAGAGTACTGGAGTGGGGTGCCATTAACTAATAACTTTGGGTTTCCCTCATAGCTCAGTTGGTAAAGAATCTGCTTGCAATGCAGGAGACCCCAGTTCAATCCCTGGGCTGGGAAGATCCTCTGGAGAAGGTATAGGCTACCCACTACAGTACTCTTGGGCTTCCCTTGTGGCTCAGCTAGTAAAGAATCTTCCTGTAATGTGGGAGACCTGAGTATGATCCCTCAGTGAGGAAGATCCCCTAGAGAAGGGAAGGGCTACCCACTGCAGTATTCTGGCCTGGAGAATTCCATGGAATGTATAGTCCATGGGGTCACCAAGAGTTGGGCACAACTTAGCAAGCTTCACTTTCACTTTCACACTTTCAAAACTAATAAAGTTATATGCTTACAAGCAAGATTATAGGTATTTGAATAGCTGATAGTTTGAAGAAATAAAACCACCCATTTCACAATATTTTCACAACTATAAACAAGGATAGAAATGGTATGGACCTAACAGAAACAGAAGATATTAAGAAGAGGTGGCAAGAATACAAAGAAGAACTGTACAAAAAAGAGATTTATGATCCAGATAATCATGATGATGTGATCACTAATCTAGAGCCAGATATCTTGGAATGTGAAGTCAAGTGGGCCTTAGAAAATATCACTACAAACAAAGCTAGTGGAAGTGATGGAATTCCAGTTGAGCTGTTTCAAATCCTAAAAGATGATGCTGTGAAAGTGCTGCACTCAATATGCCAGCAAATTTGGAAAACTCAGCAGTGGCCACAGGACTGGAAATGGTCAGTTTTCATTCCAATCCCAAGGAAAGGCAATGCCAAAGAATGCTCAAACTACCACACAATTGCACTCATCTCACATGCTAGTAAAGTAACGTTCAAAATTCTCCAAGCCAGGCTTCAGCAATACGTGAACCGTGAACTCCCTGATGTTCAAGCTGGTTTTAAAAAAGGCAGAGGAACCAGAGATCAAATTGCCAACATCCGCTGGATCATGCAAAAAGCAAGAGTTCCAGAAAAACATCTATTTCTGCTTTATTGACTATGCCAAAGCCTTTGGCTATGTGGATCACAATAAACTGCTGAAAATTCTCAGAGAGATGGGAATACCAGACCACCTGACGTGCTTCTTGAGAAATCCGTATGCAGGCCAGGAAGCAACAGTTAGAACTGGACATGGAACAATAGACTAGTTCCAAGTAGGAAAAGGAGTACGTCAAGGCTGTATATTGTCACCCCGCTTATTTAACTTCTATGCAGAGTACATCATGAGAAACGCTGGACTGGAAGAAACACAAGCTGGAATCAAGATTGCCATGAGAAATATCAATAACCTCAGATATGCAGATGACACCACCCTTATGGCAGAAAGTGAAGAGGAACTAAAAAGCCTCTTGATGAAAGTGAAAGAGGAGAGTGAAAAAGTTGGCTTAAAGCTCAACATTCAGAAAATGAAGATCATGGCATCCGGTCCCATCACTTCATGGGAAATAGATGGGGAAACAGTGGAAACAGTGTCAGACTTTATTTTTTGGGGCTCCAGAATCACTGCGGATGGTGATTGCAGCCATGAAATTAAAAGACGCTTACTCCCTGGAAGAGAAATTATGACCAATCTAGATAGTATATTCAAAAGCAGAGACATTACTTTGCTGACTAAGGTCCGTCTAGGCAAGGCTATTGTTTTTCCAGTGGTTATTATGGATGTGAGAGTTGGACTGTGAAGAAGGTTGAGCGCCGAAGAACTGAAGCTTTTGAACTGTGGTGTTAGAGAAGACTCTTGAGAGTCCCTTGGACTGCAAGGAGATCCAACAAGTCCATTCTGAAGGAGATCAACCCTGTGATTTCTTTGGAAGGAATGATGCTAAAGCTGAATCTCCAGTACTTTGGCCACCTCATGTGAAGAGTTGACTCATTGGAAAAGACTGTGATGCTGGGAGGGATTGGGGGCAGGAGGAGAAGGGACGACCGAGGATGAGATGGCTGGATGGCATCACTGACTCGATGGACGTGAGTCTGAGTGAATCCGGGAGTTGGTGATGGACAGGGAGGCCTGGTGTGCTGCGATTCATGGTGTTGCAGAGTCGGACACGACTGAGCAACTGAACTGAACTGAATTTTATTATTTGAGGTACAATAAAAAGCATGTTATCATTGGCCCACACTCTGTACATTTTTCTATATAAAACAGAAACCTGGAACTTTAAATCTAACAGTGAGGAAGTGAGAATACTTTGCATTTGTGATGAGATTTCAGAGTCAGTCAGTGAAAGGATAATCAAGAAGATGTGCTACTTTACTAAACTGTCAGTTTACTTAACTACCTTTAGGGAAAACCACTACTAATGTCTGAGAATTCTTAATGCATTAGGGTTCTCTTCCTGTGCTATGACATGATAATCAGATATGCCTGGCTTTAAGGGCTCTGTCTCTGCCAACTCATGAATACATTTCTCAAAAAGTTTCATAAACAGACGGGAATCAAAGCTGCCTCTGTCTTCAGAGACTTCTGTCAAGAATTTAGGAGCTCTCTTGTTGTAAAGACAAAATTAAATAAAAGCCAAATTGAAAATGTCAATCCTTACTAAGAAAATGACATTTAAGATATATTGAATTCCAAATGGTCTCAACATCATAAAAAATTGTAATTTCAATTCCAAAATATTTGAATATCTAAATCATATGTTAGTGAGGCATATTCTTCTGGGCTCTGTAAAGCCTGTGAGAAAGTATCATATTATTCTCTTGCTTTACCAAAGCAAGTTGTTACAAGTAACAGCTGACACTTCCAGGGAGCAAAATCTAGGCCTAATGAAGATAATTCTTTGTTACCAGAGAAGCAGACCTTGTAACACATGCCTAGCCAGATTTCAAAATTCCCTGGACAGTGTTAACTTTCCCAGCTGATTGGTAGTTGACAGTAAATCCATACACAGGTGAATCAACAGAGGCGAACAGAAGTACCCACCTATGTCAACCCAAATTACAGTCACAAAATTTGAAGCCAAATGCATTGTTTAAAACCATTAGGTAGTTTATTACACAGCAAGAGCTAACTGAAACAACCAAATGTAAAGGATACTCTAAATGAATAACTGATATTAAGTCTCAAAATAACACAAGATGAACTTTTAAATTCTTCAGTGTGATACAATCCTCAAGTTGCTATGTCATTAGATACAATAATACTTCAAATTTAATTTCTTTTAACTACTTCATTACAGTTCAGCTTCCACTTGAGAAGATCAGTGTGAGAAATTTACCACAGTCATATAAATGAATCATAAAAGCTAAACTTAAGGAATATTTACTTCAGTTAATTTTACCATGATTGCTTTTTAGTTCCTTCACATATAAATCAATCATTTTTGATAACTTGATACTTTAAATATATGCTATTACAATAGGAAGTCTGAAATAACCTTGAATTTCTTATTTTGAAGTAGTATGCTCTATTTTAACCGCCTTCCCTGGTGGTTCAGATGGTAAAGCGTCTGCCTGCAATGCAGGAGACCGGGTTCGATCCCTGGGTTGGGAAGATTACCCTAGAGAAGGAAATGGCAACCCACTCCAGCACTCTTGCCTGGAAAATTCCATAGACCGAAGAGCCTGGTAGGCTATAGTTCATGGGGTCACAAAGAGTTGGACATGACTGAGCGACTTCACTTTCACTTTCATACTCTATTTTATTATTTTAATTAGCAGTGCCTAATTTTGAATATTTAACATATGCACAGTACATCATGAGAAACGCTGGGCTGGAAGAAGCACAAGCTGCAATCAAGATTGCCAGGAGAAATATCAATAACCTCAGATGTGCAGATGATACCACCCTTATGGCGGAAAGTGAAGAGGAATTAAAAAGCCTCTTGATGAAAGTGAAAGAGGAGAGTGAAAAAGTTGGCTTAAAGCTCAACATTCAGAAAACGAAGATCATGGCATCTGGTTCCATCACTTCATGGGAAATAGATGGGGAAACAGTGGAAACACTGTCAGACTTTATCTTTGGGGGCTCCAGAATCACTGCAGATGGTGATTGCAGCCATGAAATTAAAAGATGCTTATTCCTTAGAAGGAGGGTTATGACCAACCTAGAGAGCATATTGAAAAGCAGAGACATTACTTGGTCAACAAAGGTCCATCTAGTCAAGGCTATGGTTTTTCCAGTAGTCATGTATGGATGTGAGAGTTGGGCTGTGAAGAAAGCTGAGCGCTGAAGAATTGATGCTTTTGAACTGTGGTGTTGGAGAAGACTCTTGAGAGTCCCTTGGACTGCAAGGAGATCCAACCAGTCCATTCTGAAGGAGATCAGCCCTGGGATTTCTTTGGAAGGAATGATGCTAAAGCTGAAACTCCAGTACTTTGGCCACCTCATGTGAAGAGTTGACTCACTGGAAAAGACTCTGATGCTGGGAGGGATTGGGGGCAGAAGGAGAAGGGGACGACAGAGGATGAGATGGCTGAATGGCATTACTGACTCGATGGATGAGTTTGAGTGAACTCTGGGAGTTGGTGATGGACAGGGAGGCCTAAAGTGCTGCAATTCATGGGGTTGCAAAGAGTCAGACACGACTGAGTGACTGAACTGAACTGAATTTTCAATATAAATGCATTATTAAACATATATTTAGGAATTTCCTCATAGACTGTTGAAAAAAGTTAAAAAAAATGTCATCAAGCTATCATATTTGTTTAGAATAGAGAACCTGAGATGAAGGTTGAAAATACTGTTCTGTTATACAGTCCCTTAAAGTCTGTAACAGCTGGGCAATCTACTTTCAGTTGTAACTATCTAGAGTAAGCAGCTTGTCCATGGCCAAGTCAGTAATTATAGAATCAAATGGTACATCAACTTCCTTCCAAGGTTTAATTTGGCACACAGTGCTTTGAAAATAAAACCATCGTAAAACATTACAACTCTTGGATCTAACATCCTACCAGTGTTTCTGACCTCCTCAGGGGAAACAAATTGAAATCCTTTCATTAATAAGTTAACAAAAACATTTCAAAATTGAATTTTGATAGTAATCCCCTTGAAATTGCTTATAAAGAACATCAGTATATGGATGAGTTTCTTATGCTAATTATAAACAGATAATGCCATTTTTACCGTAGGACCTTAAAATATCAATGCTGGGTTCTTTGTTAGTCAATTTCTTGGCAATAAAATAACTTCTAATCTGATTATTCTTGATTTAAACATTTGTTAATTCTTTTGTTTAATTTCTGAAGAATAAGTTTGGTAGAGTGCTTAGATTGTATTAAAATACAGATACCTACCCAAGTCCCTGTGAACTAGTTGTTGGTTGACTTTGAGTACCATGAAGAGGGCTGCTTTAAAAGGGTCTTTTACCCCCTTTCACTTCTCTCTCTGGACTCAATTTCATTGGAGGCTCAGTTCTCAGTCTATATAAATAAAAGTTGATGCTTCTAGACTCACTCCCTGGGCTTTTCTCTCTTTCATCCCCATTTGCGTTCTTAAAAGATCTAATCAGAAGATGGGAAGGTATTGATCAAAATGCCTTTTGATCAAAATCAAAAGCACATGCTTTTTGATTCCATGTGGCACCTTCAGGGAGCTGTTGTCTCAAGCCCCCTCCCCTTGCTTAGATTTTGCAGCCATTTCTTCTGTTCTGATTTTTGCCACACACTTCAGGGATGTGTGAAACAGGGAGGTAGATTGGGTCTTGCTTAATTCTTACATGGCAAAACTACAAGGACAGTGGACAGAGATCCTCTTCTTTCACTTCCTAGTTCCTCATGAGGGAAATATGTGTATCTTTCAAGCTATTGGTTTGGCATCTTGGGTTGAGTGCATGGTTTCATCTCTTCACCAAATTTTGTATTTTTTCTACTCCTTTATGGCTCTTCTATGGCTGTACCTAATCAGTATATTTTCCTGATTCCATATTCTTCTACCTTTGCATGAATTTTACCGTTTGAAACTTGAGGGGTTTTGTGTGTGTGATTAAATAAACAATAAATAAATAGATTAATTATTTTATTGGCTTTCATTAGGCTCTGGGAGAAATATAAAAACTAGCACATTCTTGCCTTCAAGTAGAAAAGTTTATAATCTTGAGTGTGAAACTTGCTTTTGAGATAGATATTCCTAGAGTCTATAATTTATCCAGTTTTGTTACTGTGATAATCCACTTGTCATAGACAGCTCCAGATGGACTCTCTGTGGGGTGAATTTCCTAACAGAAAGTTTTTGATGGAAAATGCTTTTCCTTAAGTGTTTTAATATTTTCCTACTGTGTACTAAGTCACCACTTGAAGCTACTTAGTAGATTGGTCAGCATGTTGTAGGATACGAGATAGAAAGTACCATGAGAGCCTCACTGATGAGTCTTTCCCCACTGTTTTTTTTTTTTTTTTTCTTTTCTTTTCTTGGCTTTGAGGACTGTCATGAAAGCCCATCTCAAGGACATGGTGTCAATCTTGTTTCCAGATACTACTGACCATCCTCTATAAGCCAGAGGAAACGATGTAGGAGTTTATTCCAGGACAACTTTACTCACATTCTCCTCTTCCTGATGTCGGACCCCTGGTTTGGCGGGTCTGATGTGGGGCTTCTGTGGGAGAAACTGCGTATGTAATCATTCTCCAGTTTGTCTGTCACCCACACAAAGTATGAGCTTTGATTGTATCATGGGTCTGCCCCATCCCTCCTGTGTTGTTGTGGTTCTTTCTTTATGGCTTTAGTTGTAGCAGATATTTTCTGGTAGATTTTAGTCTTTGTCAGTGATGGTCATAATGCAGATTATTGTGATTTTGGTGCTCAGGACAGAAAGTGAGATGATTGTGCTCATGAGAGGAAGTGAGCATAGGATACATCTGCTCCACCATCTTAGCTGCTCTCTGGTACAGTTATGTTCATCTAGATATACAATCACTAGCTGTGCTCCCACAAATGCATATACCTTTTGCTCCACTCATGCCATTTCTCATTCTGGACCTTTCTTCACATGTTGCTTTTATGTGGATGGGAAGACTGTCATTTGCTCGCATATTTAAATCATTATTTTCATCCCAGTTTCCCCAGCATTCCTTCACTCATCACTCTACCTTCCACATCACTCAGTGTAAAAATGGTCCCTCTTTTTCTGTTGTACGACATTCTCATGACACGACCAAAATCACTATGTGTAGCTGTGAAGACTTAAAAAAAACCATTTTCAGGAAGGGTGGCTAAATAACATTATTAGTTACATGGCTGACTTCTTTTGTGTCTCCCTTGGAATACTCTTTTTCAACTCCTGGTATTTGTTTTAATATTTTGTAATCTGTACTGCTGGGGTGAGCAGTCATCCTTTAGAATATGTTGTTATTATTTGAAAGTTCTGGTTCAAATCCTGTGTCTCTCAGTACTTTCTGTATCAATTGTGGTCATGCATAGAAATCTGTGAGTCAAACCTGTGATTTGAAAACGTGTGTTGATTTACCTCATGCCTTTTAAAACTTTAAAAACAAGCCTTTTGAAACAAATCAGTGTTCTTTGATGGCTTAGACTCTCGCATGTTTTATAATCATGATTGAAAATTGCTTTTAAAAAATTATGTATTTGTTTCTGGCTGTGCTGACTGCTCATTGCTTCCTGTGCTTGTTCTCAGGGCGGGGGCCGCTCTCTAGCTGCTGTGTGCGGCCCTCTCATGTTGCGGCTTCTCTTGTTGTGGAGCAGGGCTCTAGGCAGTGCAAGCTTTGGTAGTCGCAGCTTCCAGGCTCTAGAGCACAGGTTCAATAGTTGTGGCACACGGACTAGTTGCTCTGAGGAATGTGGAGTCTTCCTGGATCAGGGGTGAAACCCACATCTCTTGCATTGGCAGGCAGATTGTTCACCACTGAGCCACCACGGAAACCTGAAAAGTTACTTTTTAGAAATAGTTATATTAATATTCTGTCATGTTTATTATAATACTAATTTGCATCACATCTTGTATCTTCTTCATCTCCAGTTTATGCTAATCAACATTGTGTCTGACCCTAGTTGATAAATTTACAAATTGCTCTTTATTACATATCTTTTTAGAGCCAAAGAACCGGAGAATTTTAAGTGTTCTGTGAAGGCTGGGAATGACTTTATTTATTTGCTGTTAGGTTACATAACTCTAGAATATTTTATTGGTTAACTCTTAATTGTGATTAATATATGATGATTTTTCAACTTTTATTATAGAGTACAACTGACACGTACCATTTGTTAATGTTGTAAAATGCATATTCTTTTTTTTAATTTTTTTAATTTTTATTTTTACTTTATTTTACTTTGCAATACTGTATTGGTTTTGCCATACATTGACATGGGTACATAGCTCTATAGCAGATATTCAGAAAATTTTTTGTGAAAAATTGTGTTAACAAATTCTTCCATTTTTATATGCTGTAATTTTGTAATTCCATACTACCCATTAGTTGTTCGTTAGATAAGTTTGTTTTGGATTATGTACATGGCACCCCACTCCAGTACTCTTGCCTGGAGAATCCCAGGGATGGCAGAGCTTGATGGGCTGCCATCTACGGGATCACACAGAGTCGGACACGACTGAAGTGACTTAGCAGCATAGATTTTCTATAGTGTGAAAGTGTGTGTTTTAGTCACTCAGTCATGTCCGACTCATTGTGACCCCATGGCCTTTAGCCTGCCAAGCTCCTCTGTCCATGGGATTCTCCAGGCAGGAATACTGGAGTGGGTAGCCATTCCCTTCACCAGGGGATCATCCCAATCCAGAGACTAAACCTGGGTCTCCTGCAGAAGGCAGATTCTTTACTGTCTGAAACATCAGGGAAGCTCATTCTATAATAGTAGGAGGTAAATGCTTATATCTTTCCTTTTCTGCTTTGCTTTTTGCCTCTTTTCTTTTCACAGCAATTTGTAAGTCCTGTCCAGACAGCCATTTTGCTTTTTTGCATTTGTTTTTCATGAGGATGGTCTTGATCCCTGTCTCCTGTACAATGTTACGAACCTCATTCCATAGTTCATCAGGCACTCTATCAGATCTAGGCCCTTAAATCTATTTCTCACTTCCACTCTATAATCATAAGGGATTTGATTTAGGTCATATCTGAATGGTCTAGTGGTTTTCCCTACTTTCTTCAATTTAAGTCTGAATTTGGCAATAAGGAGCTCATGATCTGAGCCACAGTCAGCTCCTGGTCTTGTTTTTGCTGACTCTATAGAGCTTCTCCATCTTTTACTGCAAGTAATATAATCAACCTGATTTTGGTGTTGACCATCTGGTGATGTCCATGTGTAAAATCTTCTCTTGTGTTGTTGGAAAAAGGTGTTTGCTATGACGAGTGCATTCTCTTGGCAAAATTTTATTAGCCTTTGCCCTGCTTCATTCTGTATTCCAAGGCCAAATTTGCCTGTTACTCCAGGTGTTCCTTGACTTCCTACTTTTGCATTCCAGTCCCCTATAATGGCTCAAATTTCAGAAAACTAACATCATGGCATCTGGTGCTATCACTTCATGGGAAATAGATGGGGAAACAGTGGAAACACTGTCAGACTTTATTTTGGGGAGCTCCAAAATCACTGCAGATGGTGACTGCAGCCATGAAATTAAAAGTCACTTACTCCTTGGAAGAAAAGTCATGACCAACCTAGACAGCATATTGGAAAGCAGAGACATTACTTTGCCAACAAAAGTCCGTCTAGTCAAGGCTATGGTTTTTCCAGTGGTCATGTATGGATGTGAGAGTTGGACTGTGAAGTAAGTTTAACACCGAAGAATTGATGCCTTTGAACTGTGGTGTTGGAGAAGACTCTTGAGAGTCCCTTGGACTGTAGGGAGATACAACCAGTCCATCCTAAAGGAGATCAGTCCTGGGTGTTCTTTGGAAGGAATGATGCTAAAGCTGAAACTCCAGTACCTGGGCCACCTCATGTTGACTCATTGGAAAAGACTCTGATGCTGGGAGGGATTGGGGGCAGAAGGAAAAGGGGACTACAAAGGACGAGATGGCTGGATGGCATCACTGAGTCTGAGTGAACTCCCGGAGTTGGTGATGGACAGGTAGGCCTGGCCTGCTGTGACTCATGAGGTTGCAAAGAGTCGGAACGACTGAGCAACTAAACTGAATTGAACTGATAATGAAAAGCACAACTGTTTTGGGTGTTAGTTCTAAAAGGTCTTGTAGGTCTTCAAAGAACAATTCAACTTCAGCTTCTTCAGTGTTACTGGTTGGGGCATAGACTTGGATTGCTGTGATATTGAATGGTTTACCTTGGAAACAAACAGAGATCATTCAGTCATTTTTTAGATTGCATCCAAGTATTGCATTTCAGACTCTTTTGTTAACCATGATGGCTACTCCATTTCTTCTAAGGGATTCCTGCCCACAGTAGTTAAATTCACCCATTCCAGTCCATTTTAGTTCGCTGATTCCCAGCATGTCAATGTTCACTCTTGCCACCTCCTGTTTGACCACTTCCAATTTGCCTTGATTCATGGACCTATCATTCCAGGTTCCTATGCAATATTCCTCTTTACAGCATCAGACTTTGCTTCTATCACAAGTCACGTCCACAACTGGGTATTGTTTTTGCTTTGGCTCCATCCCTTCATTCTTATTGGAGTTATTTCTCCACTGACCTCCAGTAGCGTATTGGGCACCTACCGAGTTGGGGAGTTCCTTTTAGTATCCTATCATTTTGCCTTTTCATACTGTTCATGGGGTTCTCAAGGCAAGAATAATGAAGTGGTTTGCCATTCCCTTCTCCAGTGGAACACATTCTGTCAGACCTCTCCACCATGCCCACCTGGTTTGGGTGGCGCCACAGGCATGGCTTGGTTTCATTGAGTTAGACAATGCTGTGGTCCTAGTGTGATTAGATTGACTAGTTTTCTGTGATTATGGTTTCAGTGTGTCTGCCCTCTGATGCCCTCTTGCAACACCTACTGTCTTACTTGGGTTTCTCTTACCTTGGATGTGGGGTATCTCTTCACGGCTGCTCCAGCAAAGCACAGCCACTGCTCCTTACCTTGGATGAGGGGTATCTCCTCACTGCCGCTGCTCCTGACCTTAAATGTGGAATAGCTCCTCTAGGCGCTCCTGCGCCCATGCAGCCACCACTCCTTGGACATGGGGTTGTTCCTCTCGGCTGCAGCCCCTGGCCTCGGGAAAGGAGTAGCTCCTCTCGGGTGCCACCCCTGACATCAGACAAGGGGTAGCTCCTCTTGGCCACCGTGCCTGACCTCGGACAAGGGTTAGCTCCTCCTGGTGGCTGCCCCTAAACTTGAATAAGGGTAGCTCCTCTCTGGCGTTCTTGCACCGTCGAAGCCTGGCACTCTCGGCCGCTGCCCCTGATCTCGGATGTGGGGTACCTCCTCTTGACTGCCGCCCCTTGGGCATGGGGTCCTCCCAGCTTCTGCCCCTGACCTCAAACGTGGGGTAGCTCCTCTCGGCCGCGCTTGTGTGCCTTCGCAGCCGCCCTTGCTTTTGTGCTGTCCAGCCGCCCACAAATGCAAAGAAATAGAGAAAAACAACAGAATGGGAAAGAATAGAGATCTCTTCAGGAAAATTAGAGATACCAAGGGAACATATCATGCTAAGATATGCTTGATAAAGGACAGAAATGGTATGGACCTAACAGAAGCAGAAGAGATTAAGAAGAGGTGGCAAGAAGACACAGAGGATCTGTACAAAAAAAATCTTCATGATTAAGATAACCACGATAGTATGACCACTCACCTAGAGCCAGACATCCTGGAGTGTGAAGTCAAGTGGGCCATAGAAAGCATCATTACAAACAAAGCTAGTGGAGGTGATGGAATTCCAGTTGAGCTATTTCAAATCCTGAAACATGCTGTGAAAATGCTACACTCAATATGCCAGCAAATTTGGAAAACTCAGCAGTGGCCACAGGACTGGAAATGGTCAGTTTTCATTCCAATCCCAAAGAAAGGCAATGCCAAAGAATGCTCAAACTACCACACAATTGCACTCATCTCACACACTAGTAAAGCAATGCTCAAAATTCTCCAAGCCAGACTTCAGCAATAAGTGAACTGTGAAATTCCAGATGTTCAAGCTGGTTTTAGAAAAGGCAGAGGAACCAGAGATCAAATTGCCAACATCCACTGGATGATCAAAAAAGCAAGAGAGTTCCAGAAAAACATCTATTTCTGCTTTCTTGACTATGCCAAAGCCTTTGACTCTGTGGATCACAATAAACTGTGGAAAATGCTGAAAGAGATGGGAATACCAGACCACCTGACCTGCCTCTTGAGAAACCTATATGCAGGTCAGGAAGCAACAGTTAGAACTGGACATGGAACAACAGACTGGTTCCAAATAGGAAAAGGAGTACATCAAGGCTGTATATTGTCACCCTGCTTATTTAACTTCTATGCAGAGTACATCATGAGAAACGCTGGGCTGGAAGAAGCACAAGCTGGAATCAAGATTGCCATGAGAAATATCAATAACCTTAGATATGCAGATGATACCACCCTTATGGCAGAAAGTGAAGAGGAACTAAAAAGCCTCTTGATGAAAGTGAAAGAGGAGAGTGAAAAAGTTGGCTTAAAGCTCAACATTCAGAAAACGAAGACCATGGCATCTAGTCCCATCACTACATGGGGAATAGATGGGGAAACAGTGGAAACAGTGTCAGACTTTTTTTTTTTCGGGGGGGGGCGGTGCTTCAAAGTCACTGCAGATGGTGATTGCAGCCATGAAATTAAAAGACGCTTACTCCCTGGAAGAAAAGTTATGACCAACCTAAACCAAAACAGTATTGTAAGGTAAAATAAAGTAAAAATAAAAATTAAAAAAAAATAAAAGAATAACAAACAACTGCAAAAAAAATAATAATAAAGAATATTGAAAAGCAGAGACATTACTTTGCCAACAAAGGTCCGTCTAGTCAAGGTTATGTTTTTTCCTGTGGTCATGTATGCATGCTGGATTTGGACTGTGAAGAAAGTTGAGTGCCAAAGAATTGATGCTTTTGAACTGTGGTGTTGGAGAAAACTCTTGAGAGTCCCTTGGACTGCAAGGAGATCCAACCAGTCCATTCTAAAGGAGATCAGCCCTGGGTGTTCTCTGGAAGGAATGATGCTAAAGCTCAAACTCCAGTACTTTGGCCACCTCACATGAAGAGTTTGACTCATTGGAAAAGCCTCTGATAATGGGAGGGATTGGGGGCAGGAGGAGAAGGGGACGACAGAGGATGAGATGGCTGGATGGCAACAGAGACTCGATGGACGTGAGTTTGAGTGAATTCTGGGAGATGGTGATGGACAGGGAGGCCTGGCATACTGCGATTCATGGGGTTGCAAAGAGTCGGACACGACTGAGTGACTGAACTGAACTGAGGAGGTAAATGGGATTACATTTTATAAATATTGCCTAGGGGTGTCATACCTAAGGTGTTAGTGGTTAAAGAACTACACAATGGAATATTACTCAGCTATTAAAAAGAATGCATTTGAATCAGTTCTAATGAATGAGGTGGATGAAACTGGATCCTGTTATAAAGAGCAAATAAGTCAGAAAGAAAAACACCAATACAGTATATTAATGCATATATATGGAATTTAGAAAGATGGTAATGATGACCCTATATGTGAGACAGCAAAAGAGACACAGATGTAAGGAACAGACTTTTGGACACTGTGGGAGAAGGCAAGGATGGATGATTTGAGAGAATAGCATTGAAACATGTATATTATCATATGTGAAACAGATCTCCAGTCCAGGTTCAATGCATGAGACATGGTGCTCAGGGCTGGTACAATGGGATGACTCAGAAGGATGGGATGGGGAGGAAGGTCGGAGGGGGCTTCAGGATGGGGAACACATGTACACCCATGGCTGATTCATGTCAATGTATGGCAAAAACTACCACAATATTTTGAAGTAATTCAGTTCAGTTCAGTTCAGTCACTCAGTCGTTTCTGACTCTTTGCAACCCCATGAATTGTAGCATGCCAGGCCTCCCTGTCCATCACCAACTCCCGGAGTTCATTCAAACTCACGTCCATCGAGTCAGTGATGCCATCAGCCATCTCATCCTCTGTCGTCCCCTTTTCCTCCTGCCCCAAATCCCTCCCAGAATCAGAGTCGTTTCCAATGAGTCAACTCTTCACACGAGATGGCCAAACTACTGGAGTTTCAGCTTTAGCATCATTCCTTCCAAAGAAATCCCAGGGCTGATCTCCTTCAGAATGGACTGGTTGGATCTCTTTGCAGTCCAAGGGACTCTCAAGAGTCTTCTCCAACACCACAGTTCAAAGCATCAATTCTTCTGGGCTCAGCTTTTTTCACAGTCCAACTCTCACATGCATACGTGACCACTGGGAAAACCATAGCCTTGACTAAACAGACCTTTGTTGCCATACAATTAATATTAAAAAAAAAAAAAAAAAAAGAACTTGCCTGCCAATACAGGATACGGAAGAGATGCTGGTTTGATCCCTAGATCAGGAAGATCTCCTGAAGGAAAGCACAGCAACCAGTCCAGTATTCTTGCCTGGAAAATTCCATAGTCAGAGGAGCTTGGCAGACCATAGACTATACGGTCGGAAAGAGTTGGACATGACTAAACTGACTTAACACTTAACATTCACACATGCACATGTTGTTTGCAAATACTGATGAGTTTAAAAAAATAAGTGGCCAATTTACTAAAAATTCAGATGGCCAAAGGAACATGTTGGTAACAATGTATTGCTAATTAAAAGCTAGGAGTTCTAGGCTTTGTAACTATCATTCTAAAGGAACTTATTAATGATAAAGTCAGCAAAATGAATTCACTGTTGTTGTTTAGTTGCTAAGTCTTGTCTGACTCTTCTGTGACCCCACCACTGTGCTACCAGGGAAGTCTCAAATGAATACGTTAGATATTATCAAACAAACCCACCAAGGACCTTTTCCAAATAATGAAAAAATGAAATATTTTGAAAAAACATTTTTTATATGGCTGGTTATCTTTTTTAGTCTTAAAGAAATAATAAGAAGTGGGTTTCCATAAACATAAACTAGTCTCAAAGATATTTATGCAAAATACAACTTTCTATTCTATTCCTCCTTCCACTAGTGAATCAGGATTTTAGAAAGCAGGGGTAATGATGTAGATTTCTAGGAAGCAAGTCCAGAATTTGATTGACTGAATACTTAAGTAATTTTGTAAAATAGAGCACTTATAAATGAATGTTTTTATGTTGATATACTATCCAGTGCTTATTTCTTCTTACCTAAATGAAGTCTGCTTCTTTGGAATTCATGTGTTAGCTCCTCTGAATTCTGGAACAAAATACAACAAATATTACTTCTGCATAGAAGAACATTCCATGCTGACTATAATGAAAATAGTCCACTTATCTAATGTAAATGAACTATTAATAATATATAACATAAATGAGAATTGTAAAGTCTTCCTTTCAAGTGCTCCTGTTGAGCTCTCAAAAGATAAACTTAGCAGAATCAGTACTGAAGACATGTCAGAAAAACCACTAGGGTTTGTGAGAAATCAACATGTGTGCACATCCCTTGCTATTCCTCCCAAGAAGGGTGCGTGTGTGCTCAGTCATGTGCGACTCTTTGCCACCCTCTGAACTGTAGCCTGCCAGGCTTCTCTGTCCATGAAATTTTCCAGGCAAGAACACTGGAGTGGGTTGCCATTCCTACTCAGGGGATCTTCCCAACCAGGGATCGAACCCACGTCTCTTGTATCTCCTACATTGGAGGGTGGATTCTTTACCATTATGCCACCTGGGAAACAGCAACATCCCTTATATGTGGAATCTAAAAAGAAATGATACAAATGAACTTACAAAACAGAAAGATTATAGACTTAGAGAATGAGCTTATGGTTGCTGGGGGTAAGGATGGAGGAGGGGATAGTTGGGGAGTTTGGGACGGACATGTACACACTGCTATATTTAAAATGGCTAACCAACAAGGACCTACTGTACAGCACGGGGAACTCCGCTCAATGTTACGTGGCAGCCTAGATGGGAGGGGAGTTGGGGAGAATGGATACATGTGTGTGAATGGCTGAGTTCCTTTGCTGTTCACTTGAAACGATCACAACATCGTTAATCAGTTACATCGCAATACAAAATAAAAAAGGTTTTGTAAAAAAATTTTAAAAACTCTCAAACCTAAAGAAAAAATGTCCTGGTTTCTCTTTCCATATTGTCTATTTATTGCAGAGGCTTTTCAAGTTAAAAGTAAGACCTTATACTGGGGAACCTTCTTTCAGACTACTACACTGAAGGTAGAGAGCTTTAAGACAGGTGTCAGTAAGGGTCCTACAGCTTCTAAATCTTGACTGTGAAGGAGTCATCACAGAAAACTGTAAAAAAAAAAGTCTGGTATTAAGTAAATTATGAATTAGCCTCATATAGTTTTTCTGCCCAAATAGTTTTATTTATCCTGTAAATAGTTTTATCCTGTTCTAGTTTTTCTCCCCAAATAGTTTTATTTCACCAAAGAGGATTTAACTTACATTTTTTTCTGTCAAACAACACTTCTCACCTCTGTGACTGGAGATGAGACCAAAATCTTAAACTGAGAACTGGTCTTCTGTTTACTTAATTCTCCTGCTTATTTCACAGTGCTTTTCAGGACCAGTCCTCTTTGCGGTTCCTATGCTTTTTTCCAGAGCTTGTGGTTTGCAGAAGTCCTACCAACTACAGAAGTGAAGAACTCCTCAGCACTTCTTTACTCAGGGGAGGTGGAGCGTAAGTCATCTTTCTCTTTTGCGAGTCAAGAGCAAACTGAAGTATAGATTTCGGAATCACAGAGGAACACAGTTTAAATGGAAGGTCTAAATATAGTTGAAATGAAAAAATGTGCAATTAATAATAGATATGAAGTGACTTTTCCTTCTCTCAAATCTAAAGTCAAAATCTGAAATCAAAGAGATCTAATCAATGTTGAGCCTACAGAGAGGAAGAAAGAGATTGGAGTGTGAGCTTACACTCCTTTGTCTATGGTAAAAGAAAAAACAAAATATTAATAAAAATTCAGTTCAGTTTACCAAGTCCAAAGACAGGATATTTACTTGAGCAAAAACATCCAATGGAAAAACATATGTAGATTATCCTTTAATACCAATAACACCACCAAGAGATATTTCTAACATCAGTTGTTATTACTGAGCACTGTACTGGAAAATTTCAATAAACTGCTAGATCTAATCCTCAAAACAACTCTACCATTTAGGTTTAGAAAGAATTAATGCCACATCTACTGCCAGTCAGCATATTAAAGCTGCTGCTGCTGCTACTGCTGCTAAGTCACTTCAGTCTTGTCCAACTCTGTGCGACCCCATAGACGGCAGCCCACCAGGCTCCCCCGTCCCTGGGATTCTCCAGGCAAGAACACTGGAGTGGGTTGCCATTTCCTTCTCCAATGTATGAAAGTGAAAATTCAAAGTGAAGTCGCTCAGTCGTGTCTGACTCTTCACAACCCCATGGGCTGCAGCCTACCAGGCTCCTCTGCCCATGGGATTTTCCAGGCAAGAGTACTGGAGTGGGTTGCCATTGCCTTCTCCATATTAAAGCTAGCAACAGAATTCGTCTTTATATTTATTTGACTACAAAACAGTGAAAATAGGTACTCTTTCCTTCATACAACTTCCCTTGTGTATCAGCTATATCTCAGTTAACTAGCTGCAACTTTCGTATCTGGACATCAACTCAAGGCACACAGGCTGTCATGAACACAAATGCCTCCTTTCTATAGTGAATAAATCTGCACCTGACACTTTACCAGTCTGGGAGAGTCAGCGTGGAGTTTGCAAACATTGTACGGGCAGAATAGATCTGACATCTTTGAGCTATCAGAGAAATGCTTTGTAGCACCTTGCATGGCTCTATCTGCATAGTGAGTATTGTTAAAGGGAGAAATGAAGCAGTAACAAAACAAACAGGAATTATAACCCTGAAAGAGTGAAAAGATATTGTAACTTTCTAAAATATATCAATTGAAAGCAACAATATTCAAATGTTCAGGATGGCTTTTGCTGGGAATAGTAAACAGATTTAATTATTCTCAAACCACATTATAAGGAAAAATTTATTAATGTTATCCATCAGCAGATGGTGTGTTAAATAAATGCAGAAATAAATCAAATTATAAATAAGATTTTCCTAGCAACTGCTCCAGATGTTTACACACAATAAATGTGGCCACCTGTGACTATTTATATACAAAGATCATTTCGATAACTACATATAAACAAAACAACCAAGATTTTCATCAGCCCTACCAGGTGCCTAAGTGCACGAGATTCATTTTAATCCCAGGAATTCTTACTGAGACAAGAACCTGCATTTAGTGATGAAATAGCTCAAGAAGAAGCTGCCTATGACTCATCACTCAAAATACATAGATGGATTGCCTAATGCAGAACAGAATTTTTAGGATGTTAGAAGCCATACAAAGTTCTGACACGCTGTTGCTAAGTGCCTTATACATGAAATGCTGTGACCATGTGACAAGCATGGTCAGATGTTGGCATCCTCATGACACCTCCTTCAGTGAAACTTGCAAGAGTGCTGGCTAAATTCCACTGCAGAAATTTTCATCTGTATAAAAAGTGTAGTGTCTAAGATAATGTCTAACTTCCAATCAAATATTCTAATTGAACGATTCTTATCCCTATCTGAACATTAAAGCTGTATTTAAATCACTTAGGGGGCCTGTAAAACTTCTCAGAAATAAGAAGAATCTAATTCCATGATTCTCATCACTGTACATTAAAATGATATTAAAACCACTTAGTGGAGCTTTCAAGACTGTCAGAAATTAGATCTCCTAAATAAATCATATTTCTGAGGATGGGGTTAAATACTACTCACAGATATTCCCACAACCTATAGCCAGAGTTGAGAAATTACCACTCTATAGGAAACATACACACACAAACAATGTAGAAAATTTTTGAGAATAATTTAAAACAACCTCAAATATTAGCTATGAATAATTAAAAGGAAGAAGATTAACATGCAAATTGGCTACATAACTAGAATGGGAGAAATCTCAAGAAAGCTTTTAATAAATAGAAAACTAACATTCATTGCAAAAGGAAATTGTTTTATTTTCTACTGTAGACACAGATTAATGAGAAAAAGATGATTAGAGAAAAAGAAGAAACAAGCATAAAAAAATACATAAACAGAAACTGTAGGATGGGTTGCAAATCTTAAGAATAAATTGGAAACAAATATTTGTTGATGTTACTTACCCATATTTCTGCTCCAAACTAGCCTAAGATTTTTTAAAAAGTGACAATATTTTAAAGGTCTTGACTCACCCTCTCCTGTTAGATCTGAAGCTCCACTTCAATGTCTTCCTCTGAGTTTCTCCACCTCTTTTCCTCCCATCTCACCACCCACTGTTTCTAGGTATGACCAGATGTAAGCTACCCAATTTTCAAACTACAATGTCATTTGTTCTCTTTTCCACACTCTCTATAATAGGAAGATGGAGCCACTTATGTTCATGAGTGTGAGGTTAAACTCTGCCATCTTCCATGACCATGCTGCAGTTCTACCAGAAATCAAACCCTAAAGGGTAGGTGTTATTCCATCTGCAAAACAAACTATACATGCAAGCTATCTTCCTAAATAGTTCTAAAACTGAATCTTCTCAAGCACAACCATGGTACTCTGTCACTCATCCACATGTGACACACAACACAGCTGCTGCCTTGTAGCACCTGAACTCCCTGCGCCAAGCCACAAAATTCTCGTGGCCCGACACTGGCTGCCACCTGTGGTTAGGAGTACCCACCACTGTAACCAGAGTGACAAGGAACACCAACCCATACTAGAGAATTGTCCCTAGACCACAGGCCTTGTCTGCGCACTCTTGAGTCACGAACACTCACCAGGCTCCAGGTGATGACAGCACCAAATTCACCAGGCTTCACATCTCTATTTACTTCAGCACCATTTTCCCTTGGCAAGAATTTTCCCCATTGCATTCTTCTGTTTATGGTGCTTTGCTTTCCCTTCCTATCCTACCATAATGCTTTTCTTTTCTAATACAAATCCACTGACTTGCCCTTTAAAACTGCTGCTCCTAAGTAACTTGCAACACTTTTCATGCCCAGAATTTTGTTTTTCCAAAGCCCTATTTGCAAGACAATGGAATCCTCTATCATTTTTATGTCCAAGCTTCTCTTTCTCTTCACTCTTTACTGTATTCAGCTAAGATATATCATCACTGTTTCTAGCACACTCTCTTGCCTTTGTCTAATAATTCTGGGATACAGGTATAAATTTACCATACAGATGAGACCTGAAGGACTAGATGAGATCTCCCAAAGAAAGGCAAAGATGCAGAGAAGAGGGAATGAGTGCACCCTGGGTTATTATTTGCAGCTAGTTCATTCAATCACACACACGTATATATACATATACACACACGTAGACGTGTGGGTGTACACACGTGCGTATATATTCGAGTTTTGTACTGTCTTAGATACTTTACATTTACAATCTCATTTATTAATCAATAACATCTCTGTACAATTGATTTACTAACCACATGAAATAAATATGCATGTTCAGATATGTGAAATAAATGGCTTTGAATCACAAAACTATTAACAGGAAAAGAAAGATGCTTTCTCTGAGGCTTCAAGTATTTGAACTAGTTTGTGCATATTTTCACTTTCCCACTGGAGGAACATTAAAACCAAAATAAGTCTAAAGAACAAAGCAGGCTCAACTTCCCATTTCTGTCTTCCCTCTTTCCAATTACAGCGAATTTGCTTTCACAAAGCAGCCACCCTCTTCCCGGAAAGTGAGGATTTCAGGGTCCTAGACTGTGACTTTACTACCATGACTCCAACTAATCATAATCAGAGGGGATTGGTGATCTCGGTAAAACACCGAAATAGGAAGAAACTGCCAACCCAAACAAAGATAACCAAACAAGGCTAAAACCCTTAACTGTGGTCCCTCTTATCAGCTCATGTGATCAGGAATGGGCAAACTCTACTACCTGGTTTCTCACTGGTAATTCAACTACTAAGACCAATTTAGAAATGCTAACAATAAAACTGAATTAAATGGTTTATTCTATTTAGTGACATAAAGACTAATTATCGTTATTCAGTCACTAAGTCATGTCTGACTCTGCGACCCCATGGACTGTAGCCTGCCAGGCTCCTCTGTCCATGGGATTCTCTAGGCAAGAATACTGGAGTAGTTTACCATTTCCTTCTCCAGGGGATCCTCAGAATCCAGGTATCAAATATACATCTTCTGACTGGCAGGCAGATTCTTTACCACTGAGTCACCAGGAAGCAAACTCAACTATATAGATATAAGTTAATTTTATGGCCAAATCTCATGAACAGAAAAAAAAAAAATTCTGATCTACTATGTATCTTATTCTAAGATACACCAACTTCTTTAAAAATATTAAATATTACTCCAGTCATCCAATGCTCTATAGCATATTATTATATAAATCACTGGCACAAAACAGCCATTGATTCTGAGATCAGTATTTCAGACAGGGCACAGAAGTGACAGCTTGCCTCTGTTCCACACTTAGTGGCCTCGAGTGAAACCCCAGAGACTGGGGCCTAGAATTTTTGGAAGAATAATTTACTGACAAATGTGGTGATAGATACTGCCTGTCATATAAGGGCCTCAGTTTTTATTCACAGTGCCTATCCATGTGGTCTCTCCTGACAGGCTGGTCCAGGCTTCCCCCAGCACAGTGATTGGGTGCCATGGCTGGGTAATGTGACAGAGAGAAAGTCAGACAAAAGTTGTAATGTTTTTAAGACCTAGCATTAAAATCACACAGAATTTGCTTCCACCATTTTCTATACAACACGGATCCCATCTCAATAACCAGATTCCAGAGGAGGGGACACATATCCCATCCTGGGTGGAAGAGTGTCAATCACTTTGTAAGAACAGCATGAGAGAAGTGATATGTGGTCTCGCTACAACTACGGGTAACAGTTTACCATTCACCAGTGAGAAGGAGGAAATTCTTCATGTACTTGTTCTTGTTTCTTCATCCTTTGCTGTTCAGTTCAGTTCAGTCGTTCAGCCATGTTCTACTCTTCACGACCCCATGGACTGCAGCACGCCAGGCCTCTCTGTCCATCACCAACTCCTGGAGCTTGCTCAAACTCATGTCCACTGAGTTGGTGATGCCAACCAACCATCTCATCCTCTGTCATCCCCGGCTCCACCTGACTTCAATCTTTCCCAGCTTCAGGGTCTTTTCCAATGAGTGAGTTCTTTGCATCAGGTGACCAAAATATTGGAGCTTCAGCATCAGTCCTTCCAATGAATATTCAAGATTGATTTCCTTTAGGATTGACTGGTTGGATCTCCTTGCAGCCCAAGGGACTCTCAAGAGTCTTCTCCAACACCCACAGTTGAAAATTAATTTAAAAACCTTCCTATATATTAAACTGAGCTTCCCAGGTGGTTCGGGGCAAAGAATCTGCCTTCCAGTGAAGAAGACACAGGAGACATGGGTTTCATCCCTGGGTTGGAAGATCCCCTGGAGCAGGGAATGGCTACCAAATCCAGGATTCTTGCCTTGGTAATTCCATGGACAGAGGAGCCTGAGGAGCTATAGTCCATGTGGTCACAAAGAATCAGACAAGACTAAGCAACTGAGCAGGCACACACACATATACTAAACCAAGTCTCTACTAGAAACAGGCAGGTATTTCTAAGACTAGAGAAGGAAAAAATGTCCATACTTTAGAAATAAACATTTACGTTCAAGAAATTTCAGCTTTATATGAAAATTTCAGTATTGATATGAAAATGACAGTACTGAACAAACTTGTAAGTAATAGTGTTGTGAGAAGTACTGTCATATCTATTTAGGGATCACAGTTACATTTGGAAAAAATTAGGTAGCATTTTTAAAAGATCTGGATCATAATAAATGTAGGCAAAAGAAACCACCAAATAAATTCCCAGTGACCAATGTCTAATATAACATCACAGTTGTGACATAATGGTATGTATACTATCTATACATCAGAGCTTATCTGTGAAGACACCTTTAAGAAAATATGAAAGCACTATAGAAAGTCCCCAAAGAAAAAAATGATAGATAAACTAGATAGTGCTCACCAATCTCTGCAGTGCTATTTTTCCATGAAAATTAATTATAAGTAATTTTATGACATTACCAACCTCTCTACATTATTACAGTTCTGATCATTTTATTTGGCTAACACAATTCCCAAAGAGAATTATACTGGAGCATACCATACATTTCCTGCAATTATGAGACCATCAATGGTCAAAACTTACTTTAAGAAAAATAACATGCAAAATTGCCACGTTTGCTTAACATTATTGGTGATATGTTTAATTCAATACACTGCTTTTTCCTAAGATGAAAAGTGAAAAAAGTGTTAGTCATTCAGTCATGTCTTATTCTTTGGGACCCCATGGACTGTAGCTGGCTAGGCTCCTCTGTTCATAGTATTCTCCAGGCAAGACTACTGGATTGGGTTGCCATTCCCTTCTCCAAGGGATCTTCCCAACCCAGAGATCGAACCAGGGTCTCCTGCATTACAGGCAGATTCTTTTCCTTCTAAGCCTCCTGGCAATACATGTAATTCAATACACTGCCTTTACCTAAAGTAATTTTACTTAAAGTGTTTTGGACTTACCTAAATGAGATGGTTGGATGGCATCAGTGACTCCATGGACATGAGTATAAGCAAGTTCTGGGAGTTGGTGATGGACAGGAAAGCCTGGTGTGCTGCAGTCCATGGGGTCGCAAAGAGTTGGACACAACTGAGTGACTGAACTGAACTGAAAAATAGAAACAGCCCAGTATGAAAAGGAGATTTGTCCTAGTTTTTTTTGTTTGTTAAGTTTTCAGTACTTTTGCATGCATGCTCAGTAGTTACAGTCCCATCCGACTCTTTACCACCCTATGGACTTTAGCTCACCAGGCTCCTCTGTCCCAGGGATTCTCCAGGCAAAAATACTGGAGTGGAATGCTTTGCCCTTCCTCTTCAGTACATTTACTCTCATATATAGATACCAGTTTGGAAGGTAAAAACATAGGAAAGAATCTATTAGGTTAGGCTAAGGTGGTGCTTTGACGTACTCCTTTTCCTATTTGGAACCAGTCTGTTGTTCCATGTCCAGTTCTAACTGTTGCTTCCTGACCTGCATACAGATTTCTCAAGAGGCAGGTTAGGTGGTCTGGTATTCCCATCTCTTTCAGAATTTTCCACAGTTTATTGTGATCCACACAGTCAAAGGCTTTGGCATAGTCAATAAAGCAGAAATAGATGTTTTTCCAGAACTCTCTTGCTTTTCTGATGATCCAGCGGATGCTGGCAATTTGATCTCTGGTTCTTCTGCCTTTTCTAAAACCAGCTTGAACATCTGGAACTTCACGGTTCACGTATTGCTGAAGACTGGCTTGGAGAATTTTGAGTACTACTTTACTAGCGTGTGAGATGAGTGCAATTGTGTGGTACTTTGAGCATTCTTTGGCATTGCCTTTCTTTGGAATTGGAATGAAAACTGACCTTTTCCAGTCCTGTGGCCACTACTGAGTTTTTCAAATGTGCTGCCATATTCAGTGCAGCACTTTCACAACATCATCTTTCAGGATTTGAAACAACTCAACTGGAATTCCATCACCTCCAATAGCTTTGTTCATAGTGATGTTTTCTAAGGCCCACTTGACTTCACATTCCAGGATGCCTGGCTATAGATGAGTAATCATACCATCGTGATTATCTTGGTCATGAAGATCTTTTTTGTACAGTTCTTCTGTGTATTTTTGCCACCTCTTCTTAATATCTTCTGCTTCTGTTAGGTCCAGACCATTTCTGTCCTTTATCGAGCCCATCTTTGCATGAAATGTTCCCTTGGTATCTCTAATTTTCTTGAAGAGATCTCTAGTCTTTCCCATTCTGTTGTTTTCCTATATTTCCTTGCATTGATCACTGAGGAAGGCTTCCTTATCTCTTCTTGCTATTCTTTGAAACTCTGCATTCAGATGCTTGTATCTTTCCTTTTCTCCTTTGCTTTACACTTCTCTGCTTTTCACAGCCATTTTTAAGGCCTCCCCAGAGGACAAATAGGAAAAGGAGTACTTCAAGGCTGTATATTGTCACCCTGCTTATTTAAGTTATATGCAGAGTACACCATGAGAAACGCTGGGCTAGAAGAAGCACAAGCTGGAATTAAGATTGCCACGAGAAATTTCAATAACCTCAGATATGCAGATGACACCACCCTTATGGCAGAAAGTGAAGAGGAACTAAAAAGCCTCTTGATGAAAGTGAAAGTGGAGAGTGAAAAAATTGGCTTAAACGCAACATTCAGAAAATGAAGATCATGGCATCTGGTCCCATCACTTCATGGGAAATAGATGGGGAAACAGTGGAAACAATGTCAGACTTTATTTTGGGGGGCTCCAAAATCACTGCAGATGGTGATTGCCGTCATGAAATTTAAAAAACGCTTACTCCTTGGAAGGAAAGATATGACCAACCTAGACAGCATATTCAAAAGCAGAGACATTACTTTGCCAACAAAATCCGTCTAGTCAAGGCTATGGTTTTTCCAGTGGTCATGCATGGATGTGAGAGTTGGACTGTGAAGAAAGCTGAGCGCTGAATAATTGATGCTTTTGAACTGTGGTGTTGGAAAAGACTCTTGAGAGTCCCTTGGACTGCAAGGAGATCCAACCAGTCCATTCTGAAGGAGATTGGTCCTGGAATTTCTTTGGAAGGAATGATGCTAAAGCTGAAACTCCAGTACTTGGCCACCTCATGCGAAGAGTGGACTCATTGGAAAAGACTCTGATGCTGGGAGGGATTGGGGGCAGGAGGAGAAGGGGACGACCAAGGATGAGATGGCTTAATGGCATCAGAGACTCGATGGATGTGAGTTTGAGTGAACTCTGGGAGTTGGTGATGGACAGGGGGGCCTGGCGTGCTGTAATTCACAGGGTCGCAAAGAGTCAGACACGACTGAGTGAATGAACTGAACTGAGGCTGAAACAGTGAGTGGTTATACTTGTGTCACCTTAGGAGAGAATGCAGTAACTCGGACACCTGCTGACGGAGGTTCCCTGAAGCAACAGCTGTGATCAGGGAAGGTGAAGTCTGGCAGTGACCACTCAGTAAGGAGACCAAATGCACAGGTTGTCACACAGAAGAGGCTGAACTTCATCCAGAACAAAACAAAAATATGTTTATAATCTAAAAATGTAATATAAATTTGATAAATGGTTGGCTTATAACATGTAAATGCAATCATAAAATTATTAGTTTAGAAGATAACAGGTGAATTATTCAAATGATAGAGATCCTATTGGGCAAATTATTCAGAAACCCCCCAAAAGAATACAAGGTTCATTAAAAATCTAGCACTGATATTGAAGTAGAGGTGAGAGGATGTACAAATGGAGAAAACGTCATACAATTCTCTCAGCAGAGAGCAGGACTTCAGTGCAGACTGGAACATGGCACAGGACACACATCTGGGCAAAACGTAAAGAACAGAGCAGAGGTTTCTCACAGGGCACCAAAGTGATATGAGAAAAAGGGGTAAGATCAGAATTGAAAGACTAGACCCAGGGCATGAGATCTAACTGGTCCCAACCCAAGAATGCCACATTACTGTAGAGAATTAAAGCTCCTTCAGTGCAGCCTGCCTCAGGACTAAAACGAGGCAGAAACTACAGATGGAGCCCAGTTGCCTCAGCTGCCCATACAAGTGCCTTAGAAAGAGACGGGATCTCTGCCTGCCCCTCCAGTTATCACAGGATGCCATACTCTTCGGAAAGATGCAGAGCTGGAGATTGGCATGAATATACTGGAACAGCAAAGAGCTTGGGAATCTAGGCTAGGGACAAATAAAACAGTGAACAGCTGACTGTGGAAGGAACTCAAAGCAAACACAAGACTGGGCAAGATAGAAAAAGTGACTAGAGATCTTGGTGTGGCCATGAAGAGCAGAATTATTTTCTTCATTATCTTTGATTAAACAGTTGAATCTAATGTACTTAAAATTTAAAACAGTAAACAGCTGTAAAATTTTAAAGTCACTGCTGCTGCTGCTGTTGCTGCTGCTAGGTCGCTTCAGTCGTGTCCGACTCTGTGCGACCCCAGAGACGGCAGCCCAGCAGGCTCCCCCATCCCTGGGATTCCCCAGGCAAGAACACTGGAGTGGGGTGCCATTTCTCTCTCCAATGCATGAAAGTGAAAAGTGAAAGAAGTTGCTCAGTCGTGTCCGACTCCTAGCAACTCCATGGACTGCAGCCCACCAGGCCCCTCCACCCATGGGATTTGCCAGGCAAGAGTACTATGCTAACCATATTTCTATTCATTTGACTATTATAATACAATATAGTATATTATTTTGTATGTTATATATACAGTAATATATTTCCTGGAACATTCATTTACCTTACCTGGAACATTATAATATTTGAAAATATTATAAAACATCTATAAACTATTAGAGATATTCAGGAACTACTGTCCTTTAGCTTTTATTTTAATTGTAACTTTCTAGATCAGCCCTGGGATTTCTTTGGAAGGAATGATGCTAAAGCTGAAACTCCAATACTTGGGCCCCTCATGCGAAGAGTTGACTCGTTGGAAAAGACTCTGATGCTGGGAGGGATTGGGGGCAGGAGGAGAAGGGGACGACAGAGGATGAGATGGCTGGATGGCATCACCGACTCAATGGACCTGAATCTGAGTGAACTCTGGGAGTTGGTGATGGACAGGGAGGCCTGCCGTGCTGCGATTCATGGGGTCACAAAGAGTCAGACACGACTGAGAGACTGAACTGAACGAACTGAAGGAAAACTTGTTTGGGAAGAAATGTATTCAACTTTCACTAAATCCTCCTTAAAAATTTGGTCATTACTTTCAAGTAAATTTAACATGCCTTTATAAAAGAGCTCTACTAAATTGAAACTGATAGGATTCATTTACCTAAAAGTCTCCAGTTGGCAAGCAAACTGATTAAAATATTATCGTACATTCCTTATGTCAGCGAGTCGTTCAACGTATTTCAAATGGCACACTGATGCTGTGAACTTTTCGTTCTATGTCAGAAGAGTAAATATGCCCAGTAATCTTAAAAAAATGCAAACTGAAAATAGATATTCCATCTACTGTATATTATCACATTCTGCTGAACTTTGAAACAAGCAAGCAAGAACATTATTTGAAAGAATGATGATAAAGTCATCAAAGAGCAGGACCTTTAGTAAGATTTTTTTTTTAGAAACACGGCTTTATTTCTACTAATAATAGTGTTATTGTTAAAGTTTATCAGTTGAGACCTGCAAAGTTGTTTTATGATTTTAAAAAACTATTTGCCAAAGTTTAGGCAGTTTTTCAATTGAGAATACACTTTCCAGATGATATAAATTGTTGTTTAAAGCTAATGTTATTTTATTTCCCCACTGATATTCCCTCTTATTTAAAGTTACAAAAGACAGTAGGAGATAGGATTCTGGGAGCAAGAGGGTGAAGTGATGTGAAGAAAGAGCCATGAACCAAGGAATGCAGGCAGCATCAAGACACTGAAAATCAAGGACTATTTCCCCAGAGCTTCCAGGAGGCATGCAGCCCTGACCAACAGTTGGTTTCAGATTTCTGAGAACTAACGGGGAGTGGCCAACTGAGTGGACTGGAAGGACCTTGAGCTCCCCTCCTCCTACTCTCACACCAAAATTACAGCTATTTACAGAACAACCATCAAGGTGAACAATATGAAAACTGACAGAAAACATTTCCCACACCAACAGATATCAAAAGAGAGCCACAGCGAGTTGGGTAGCAGTGCAGAGGTATAGTATAGTCAAGAGCCACCTCCAGGAAAGGTGACCCATAAGTGAGAGTACAATCATAACTGCAGAGGTTCTCCCCAAGGACTAAGGGGTCCAAGATGACATCAGGCTTTCCAGCCTGGGGAGCCAGACCAGGAAGATGAGCTCTGAGAATATCTGGCTTTGAAGTCCAGCAGGGCGTACAAACAGCAGAGCCTGGGGGCTGTAGGAAACACATACTCAGCTCTTAAAAGGCACACACGGTTTCTTATACATGCGAAACCAGGTGCAGAGGAAATAACTTGAAAGGAACCTGCATTAAACACACTTGCTGATCTTGGGGGACCTCCAGAGAACCAAGAGGCAACTGGGAGTCCTCAGAAGGACATAGATGCTGGTGGCAGTCTTCTGGGGGAGACCATTCTACCAAGAAGACACTGATGCTGGCAAGTACCATTTTGGAGTGTTTCTTCTAGCCTATTGGAAAGGAGCTTAACTGCCCACCAGTCAGTTCAAGTCCTTGACACCCTCAGCCCAGCAACCAGCTAAGTGGGAACCCAGTCCCACCCACCACCAGGGCAACTCTAAACTTGGGCTCCCCCAGATTCCCCAGCAAGCAGGCTTGTGACCTAGCACTGCCCACCAATTGGCAAGGACAGGCCCAGACACCCCTGGTATCATAGTCTATGGTCCTGGAAAGACTCCGTGTGCCAGTTGACTGGCACAGCCCCAGGTCCCAGAGCTAGCAGCTGCCCAGGACCTGGCCCCCATCCCACCAGCAGGCCAGAATCAAGACCCCCCAGATATGACAGCAGCTGCCAGGACCTGGCCATGCCCACCAGAGTATCAGGATCAGATCAGATCAGGGGCACCACAATCAGCCATGCCAGGACCCAGCCCTACACATCAGAAGGCAGCAGCATCCCACATAGAAGCATCCCTAGATTATATAGCTCTGCTGACTGGAGGGGACTGTGCCACTGGACACCACAGGACATCTGCTACTTAAGGCTGTATCTCCAAGGTCAAGAAATGTAACCAACATACCTAACAGACAGAAATAAAGACAGAGACTCAGGCAAACTAAGGCAACAGAGGAATATGTTCCACGTGAAGGAACAATATAAAACTCTAGAAGAACTAAGGTAAGTGGAGATAGACGATTTACTTACTATGGAGTTCAAGGTAACAATCATAAAGATGCTCAATGAACACAGGAGGAGAGTGGCCGAACACAGTGAAAAGTTTAACAAAGAGAAAACAGAAAGAACCAAACAGAGCTGACGAATAGAACAGCTGAAACAAAAATACATTAGAAGGCATCAACAGCAGGTAAAAAAGATACCAAGGAATAGATCTGGCAACTGGAAGACAAAATAGTGGAAATCACCCAACCTGAGCAGAAAAACAGAAAGAATTTTAAAAAGAAGGAAACGTTTAAAAAGGATAGTTATAAGAGACTTCTGGGACAACATCAAGCATATGAACATTCACATCATAGACGTCCCAGAAGGAGGAGAGAGAGAGAAGGGTCAGAGAAATTACTTGAATAGAGCTGAAAACTTCCCGAACCTGGGGGTGAAAAAAACAGACGTTCAGGACCAGGGAGCACAGAGAGTCACAACAAGATCAACCCAAACAGATCTATACCAAGACACACCACAATAAAAATGACAAAAATTAAAGAGAGAATCTTAAATGCAGCAAGGGAAAAGGGAACTCCCACAAGACTGTCAGTTGACTCTTCAGCAGGAGCTTCGCAGGTCATTCATATATTTAAAGCAATGAAAAGAAAAACAAAAACTTACAACCAAGAATACTCTATCCAAGGAGGTCAGCAACATGCCAGAATAAAACACTACCTTTCAATATCCCCTTCAATCTGTAGCCAGAAAAATATCCCTGAATCTAAAAGGTGCCTCTACCCAACATAACAGGAGGCCAGAGAACTTCACAATGCATTCATCCCTACACATCCAAAGGTGGGAGGACTGCAACGCGTAGACGAGCTGGAACCAAGGGAACAGCAGAGTCAGTGTCTTGGAGTCCCAGCCCTCTGATCAAGGCAGCTGAGTCCACAGCCTCAGAGAACCAGGACCAGTAGGGCAGGTGGCGCACACAGCTCCAGTATCCATTCCACAGCCACACCCTGGCCACAGGCAATGGGACAGCGGGGCCTGGATCCAGTCCCTCCCATGCCAAGATGCCCATGACTCTAGCCCCTGCCCCTCCACTTGTGATGGCAGACCCTGTGCCATCACACCAGACACAGAGAGGAGGCAGCTGTACAATCAGGATTCCCTCTGGCCACCCTCCTCCTGTTACAGTAGCCAAGCCTGTGACTTGCGGGATCCTGGACATGAGGCAAGAGCCCACCATCCCAGTGACAACAGCAGCTATGGCAGAAGCAAGGCAGCAATGACCCCAGATGCAAAAGAAGCTGCAAGGAAGGCCCAGAGCCATAGCTCTTATAGAGACTGCGGAGGCTGGAACATGAGAGCTCTCAAAGACAACCAGAGGCACTCAGAAAGAGAAGCCAAAAATCTGTGTTATAGTGCCACCTACCAAAAACGCAAAAGAAAGAACTGTAACATCTAACATTTCATCTCAAATGCAGAGACAAGACAATTCATTAACTATCATGAGGAAGCAGTCACACTGTACCAGAGAAAATAAATGACAATTCTCCAGAAACCAACAAAGCTGACAGAGAATTCAAAATAGCTGTCAGGAAGAAACTCAGTGAGCAACAAGAAAAACTCAGAAAGGCAGTTTAAAGAGGTTGGGAATAAAAATAATAAACAGAGCAACGCTTTACCAAAGAGACTGAAACTCTAAAAAGTAACCAAACAGAAATTCAAAACCAAAAAGTTCTTCAGGAGCTGAAGAACTCAAGAAATAAGATGAAAAATATTTTAGAAAGCAGTGGAAATTAAGAAGACCACATTGAAGAGAGAATCAGCAAGCTCTAAGACAAAAAATCTCCATGGTTGCTCAGATGGCAAATCTGAATTGGCTTGCAATGCAGGAGACCTGGGTTCAATCCCTGGGTTAGGAAGAGCCCCTAGAGGAGGGCATGGCAACCCTCTCCGGTATTCTTGCCTGGAGAATCCCATGGACAGATGAGCCTGGCAGGCTACAGTCCACAGAACTGCAAAGAGTTGGGAACGACTGAACAACTAACACTTTCACAAGACAGAAATCTAGAAATGATACAAGTTAGAAGAGGAAAGAGAAATAAGACATAGAAAACAAAATTCTATGAGAGCTATCTGACTCTCAGGAAGGGATATATTAGGGTAATGGATATTCCAAAAGAAGAGAAAAAGAAGGAAGCAGAGTTTAAAGAAATGAAAGCTGAGAAATGGGGAAGGAACTGGATGTACAAATCCATGAAGATGAGTGAACATCTAATCATCACTTTGTCAACAAAGGTCCATCTAGTCAAGGCTATGGTTTTTCCAGTGGTCATGTATGGATGTGAGAGTTGGACTATAAAGAAAGCTGAATGCTGAAGAACTGATGCTTTTGAACTGTGGTGTTGGAGAAGACTCTTGAGAGTCCCTTGGACTGCAAGGAGATCCAACCAGTCCATCCTAAAGAAGATCAGTCCTGGGTGTTCATTGGAAGGACTGATGTTGAAGCTGAAACTCCAACACTTTGGCCATCTGATGCAAAGAACTGACTCATTTGAAAAGACCCTGATGCTGGGAAAGATAGAGGTCAGGAGGAGAAGGGGACAACAGAGGATGAGACGGTTAAATGGCATCACTGACTAGATGGACAAGATTTTGGGTGAACTCCGGAAGTTGGCGATGGACAGGGAGGCCTGGCGTGCTGCGATTCATGGGGTCACAAAGAATCGGACACAGCTGAGCAACTGAACTGAACTGAATTACCTCAATGCAAAAATACCTTCTCCAAAAAAACTTTATATTAATACTGTTGAAAGTCAATAACAAAAAAAAAGTATAAAGCCCTCCAGGGAAAAGGACAGTAACCTACAAAGGAACCCCCATTAGGCTCTCAACAGATTTCTTATCAGAAAGCCTACAGACCAGGAGAGAATGGAATGACAGTCTAGAAATTATAAAAGATAAAAACCGTTACCAGAGAATACTCTATCCAGGAAAGTTGTCATTCAGATATGAAGGAGAAACAAAGACTTTGCCAGACAAACAAAAGCTGAGGAGATTTATCAATACTAGACTTCCCTTACAAGAAATGTTGAAGATAATTCTTCTAACAGAAACGAAAAAAGTACACAAAACTTTGAGTAAGGTGATAAACAGAACCAAAAAACTGTAACTGTTTATAAGAGTTTTTCAAACATGTTATTATACCATAAAGGTTAGAGAGACAAATAAAGTGGAAAAATAACTATAGCAACTTCAATTTGTTAATAAACTCACAATATAAACAAGAAAAATTGGAGACAACAAAAAGATAAAATTGGAAGAGGAAAAGGGAAAAGGGTACATTGAGGGTCAACGGCCCCAGCACCCCAATTCTATCAATTTCACACAGAACGTCAGCACAGTTAAGTGGGCGTTAGTGCCTTTTAGAATATTCTGATCAGCCAGAATCAACAAATAATAAAACCCTGAACATCAGCTGTACAACCAGGTAATCAGACATAGGAAAATGAAGCACTGCAGCTATTTTCACGGAACAGGCCTAAAACACTGTATTTTTTTTAATGTAAAATGTATTAAATGCAGATATATAAAGAAACAGCTCATTTTGGAATTTGAGTAATTAATTTAGGGAAGAGCATATGTATCATGGATATATCTCCAATTAATATTCTTTACAAAGAACCAAGCTGAGCTGAGCAGACATCAAATCAGTCATTTATATAAGAAACAGTAACAGGGTTACTGTGAGAACATAAATCTGAAATAAATCATTTTCTGTCTACCAAGGAAATTTTCATATTTAGTTTTCCTAAGTCAGGTCCAAATCAATCAGCATAAGATATTTTAATTTATTTAGTGCTGGACTAAATATTTGCCTGGAAAATATAACTTGTCCATTTTGGACTTACTAAAATTCCTCAAAAAAATACTATATAAAATAAATAAACCATGCTACAGCATAGTAAGTGTAATTAATAATACTGAATTATATTTTTAAATCACTAAGCTAGTAGCTCTTAAAACAAAAATTCTCACTGCAAAGAAAGAAAATTCTAACTATGTGTGGTGATGGATGTCAACTTTTTCTGGTGATAATTTCACATTATATAAGGAATCATTACGTTTGGACACCTGAAGCTAATATAATGTTATGTGTCAGTTATATTCCTACAAAAATAAATTATTTTAAAAAGGAATATTAAAGGGTACCTTCAACATGGCTTCTCTGGTGGCTTGGCAGTGACGAATCTGCCTGCCGATGTAGGAGAGGTGACTTTGATCCCTGGAAAAGGAAATGGCAACCCACTCCTTGCCTGGGAAATCCCATGGACAGAGAAGCCTGGCAGGCTAGAGTCCATGGGATCACAAAAGAGTTGGACATGACTTAGCAAATAAACAACAACCTTCAAAATAATGTGTTTTCCACTCTGCTCTTCCTTCTACATCAGATGCTATAGGTACCACAGTGCAGTGAAAAAATATAGCCTGTGAAATTGAAAAATGGTAGCTCATTTGTAGATTCCACAACTCTTGTTTCTTCAGGTCTCTTTCAAATCTCCTTGTTGTCACTACCTCCGTCCCTCAGGGTGAGAGCGTATTATTTGGTAGAGGGGACAATGAATTTACTGACTGACCAAACCATTATAAGGACCCCAATGCTATAATCAATGAAACCCACTCTCACATTCCTGGGACTGACCTGTGTTTATTTGACAGCTCAGAAAAGCCACCCATTATGAAATGGCAAGTCCAAGGAAAATGCAAAAGAGTGTCTACAGTATCTTTGCAAAGCGCAGTCCAGGAAGGGCTTTAGTTTCTGCTACCTTTGAGGGGTAAAGGAAGAAGGGTCTAGTAAGTACGTGTTTTGCAGATGTGCTTGATCATGTTTAAAGACATGGTAACAGGAGGGTAGTGTTTAGTTTCCTCCTAAATGAATATCTCTTTATTGATCCATGCTATCTTCCTGTTGCTACACTTTTTTTTTTTTAGTTTCTTCAGAACACCAACAGATAGCATGAAAATGAGTTACCTCCCTATTTTTCTTACAAATAGCTGTGAAAAGAAGTGAAAAGCAAAGGAGAAAAGGAAAGATATACCCATGTGAATGCAGGGTTCAAAGAATAGCAAGGAGAGATAAGAAAGCCTTTCTCAGCAATCAGTGCAAAGAAATAGACGAAAACAATAGAATGTGAAAGACTAGAGATCTCTTCAAGAAAATTAGAGCTACCAAGGGAAAATTTCATGCAAAGATGGGCTCAATAAAGGACAGAAATGGAAGGGACCTAATAGAAACAGAATATATTAAGAAGTGGCAAGAATACACAGAAACTGTACAAAAAAGATCTTCACAACCCAGTTAATTATGATGGTGTGATCACTCATCTAGAGCCAGACATCCTGGAATGTGAAGTCAAGGGGGCCTTAGGAAGCATCACTACAAACAAAGCTGGTGGAGGTGATGTTGAGCTATGTCAAGTCCTAAAAGATGATGCTGTGAAAGAGCTGTACTCAATATGTCAGCAAATTTGGAAAACTCAGCAGTGGGCACAAGACTGGAAAAGGTCAGTTTTCATTCCAATCCCAAAGAAAGGCAATGCCAAAGAACGCTCTAACTACCACACAATTGCACTCATCTCACACACTAGTAAAGTAATGCTCGAAATTCTCCAAGCCAGGCTTCAGCAATACATGAACCATGAAATTCCAGATGTTCAAGCTGGTTTCAGAAAAGGCAGAGGAACCAAAGATAAAATTGCCAATATCCATTGGATCATCGAAAAAGCAAGAGAGTTCCAGAAAAACATTTCTGTTTTATTGACTATGCCAAAGTCTTTGACTGTGTGGATCACAATAAACTGGAAAATTCTGAAAGAAATGGGAATACCAGACCACTTGACCTGCCTCTTGAGAAACCTGTATGCAGGTCAGGAAGCAACAGTTAGAACTGGACATGGAACAACAGACTGGTTCCAAATAGGAAAAAGAGTACATCAAGGCTGTATATTGTCACCTGGCTTATTTAAGTTATACGCAGAATATATCATGAGAAACGCTGAGCTGGAGGAAGCACAAGCCGGAATCAAGATTGCCTGGAGAAATAACAATAACCTCACGTAAGCAGATGACACCACCCTTATGGCAGAAAGTGAAGAATACCTAAAGAGCCTCTTGATGAAAGTGAATGAGGAGTTTGAAAAAGTTGGCTTAAAGCTCAACATTAAGAAAACTAAGATCATGGCATCTGGTCCCATTACTTCATGGCAAGTAGATGGGGAAATAGTGGAAACAGTGGTTGACTTTATTTTTCTGGGCTCCAAAATCACTGCAGATGGTGACTGCAGCCATGAAATTAAAAGATGCTTATTCCTTGGAAGGAAAGTTATGACCAATCTAGACAGGATATTAAAAAGCAGAGATATTACTTTACCAACAAAGTTCCATCTAGTCAAGGTTATGGTTTCTCCAGTAGTTATGTATGGATGTGAGAGTTGGACTATAATGAAAGCTGAGTGCAGAAGAATTGATGCTTTCAAACTGTGATGTTGGAGAAGACTCTTTAGAGTCCCTTGGACTGCAAGGAGACCCAACCAGTCCATCCTAAAGAAATCAGTCCTGGATATTCATTGGAAGGTCTGATGCTGAAGCTGAAACTCCAATACTTTGGCCACCTGATGCAAAGAGTTGACTCATTCGAAAAGACCCTGATGCTGGGAAAGATTGAGGTCAGGAGGAGAAGGGGATGACAGAGGATGAGATGGTTGGACAGCATCACCAACTCAATGGACATGAGTCTGGGTAGGCTCTGGGAGTTGGTGACGGACAGGGAGGCCAGGCGTGCTGCGATTCACGGGGTTGCACAGTCAGACACGACTGAAGTGACCTAGATGTAGCAGTAGCAGTAAAGAGTTGGACACGACTGAACTGAACTGATCTGAAACTGTAAATAGGCAGAAGTTTCAGCATGGAGGTCCCACAGTAACCAGGTACCATAATCACGTATCTGCTTTTGCCCTTCCCTGCATGGAGTATGATTAATGTCGGCTGATTTACGAACAGGAACCCTCCCTGATGTTCTATGCCTGGTTAACTAAACTTTCATCTTCCCCCGCATCTTTCCTCCAACATCTCCTTCATTCATTTTTCCAGTTGTCCTAGCCTAGCCTAAACTTTATTTATCAAGACAGAGACCTTGTATGTTTGTCTGTTTTTATGGGAAGAAGTGATTGGGACATCTTTTTCCCTTTCCAGAATATCACAGTTAAATTTGAGGTGAAAAATCCATGCATTTGCATCATGCAGGAGTTAAATTATGTCTGCCCTGCTTTATTCTCCATAGCTCTTATTTGATTTCCTTTTATCTGATTTTGGCACTGTTTTTATTTCATCAGAATTGACTATAATCTTTATAAGCACCCATCACTTATTAATTTATAAATGGATGATAAAATGAAGTTGGAATTTGACTATTCATGGCTGAATTATCCTAGTTATCTTTTGGTTCCTTCATTTCCCCATTTTCCCCAAACTTGTCAGAAGTAGAGGAAAAGATAAGGGATAGAACTCAAATTCTTCAGTTTTAAGTGATCTCATCTGAGTTATTAAAAGACTATGTTTTTGATATAATTATAAATTATCACTCACCAATATTACACAGCTATTTTTATGACATATCTCATCAGTATTTGCTACTCTGACATGATATAAAAATTACCACTGATTTGTGTCAAGCATTATGCTAACACTGTAAGATCATCTCATTTAATGGTGGCTCAGACGGTAAAGCATCTGTCTACAATGTGGGAGACCTGGGTTCAAGCCCTGGGTTGGGAAGATCCCCTGGAGAAGGAAATGGCAATCCACTCCAGTACTGTTGCCTGGAAAATCCCCTGGACAGAGGAGCCTGGTACGCTACAATTTATGGGGTCGCAAAGAGTTGGACACGACTGAGCAACTTCACTTCACTTCTATATAATCCCAGGTAGTAAGTCACTATTAGCCCCATTTTACAGATGAGTCAAAGAGCAGAAGTTCCACAAGTCAACAGAGCTTATAGGGAAGAACTCAACTTCAAATCTAGTTTGCATAACTCTAAGTGAAAAGTGAGAGTGAAAGTCGCTCGTGTCAGACTCTTTGCAACCCCATGAACTGTAAAATCCATGGAATTCTCCAGACCAAAATACTGGAGTGGATAGCCTTTTGCTTCTCCAGAGGATCTTCCCAACCCAGGGATTGAACCCAGGTCTCCCGCATTGCAGGCAGATTCTTTGCCAGCTGAGCCACAAGGGAAGCCCAAGACTATTGGAGTGGGTAGCTTATCCCTTCTCCAGTGGATCTTCCCAACCCAGGAAACGACCCGGGGTCTTCTGCATTGCAGGCAGATTCTAACTATAAACTTGTGTACTTAATATGACACAGACTTTAGAAATATCTGCATTTTAAATTATAATTTTATTTAAATTTCAATTACTTCACAACTCTACTTAGAATTTACAAGTACTATTGGTTCTCAGTGGCTTAGGATAAAGCATAAACCTAAAAGTAAACCACAGATAAGAGGATAGTGAAAGTGACTGACAGAAAGTTGTTTTTTTTTGCATCATGTCTGATAACCCTGAGGAGTCCATCTCTAGCACCTTGATCTTGAATGAGCATATTGCCAGTGTATGAAATGGCTACTAATAAACAACTAGATAGGAGCCAGGCCAGCCAGCCCATGAAGTTCCCATTTTAGAAAGCCCTGAGTAACTTAGACAACTGCTTGAGAACCCCCTTTCCCACTCCTGTGCCCTAATTTCTGCTCTTATATTTTATATTTATTTAAAATTTGCCAATAAAGAGCGAATTCACAAAACCCTAGGCACCCCACCTTTGACCCCAGTCAAGGCAGAACCCCAGGTCCATGTTCCCTGTCTATCTACTCGAACCTTAACTACGTAGCTCTTCATCTGCTGGGTATACCCTCTGGGACAGGTAAGTAACAGATGTTTTCTCAAAGCTCTCTGAAGGCTGTTGCTGACGTGCATCTTGCAATCATTCTAAGAACCACACGGGCTGGTCCAGCCACAACACTGACTCCAAAAGGGGAAGTATCTATGGGGACTTGTCACAGGTAGTAGAGACTCACATGAGTGCCACAGGTATTCGGAGCTGATTTTAGTAATGTCGCACATACAAAAGCCACTTATTTATATATGAATAAGTGGCTTTTGTGTGTGTGTGTGTTTAGTTCAGTCACTCAGTCATGTCCGGCTCTTTGCGACCCCATGAATCGCAGCATGCCAGGCCTCCCTGTCCATCACCATCTCCCAGAGTTTACTCAGACTCACGTCCATTGAGTCCGTGATGCCATCCAGCTATCTCATCCTTGGTCGTCCCCTTCTCCTCCTACCCTCAATCCCTCCCAGCATCAGAGTCTTTTCCAATCAGTCAGCTCTTCGCATGAGGTGGCCAAAGTACTGGAGCTTCAGGTTTAGCATCATTCCTTCCAAAGAAATCCCAGGGTTGATCTCCTTCAGAACAGACTGGTTGGATCTCCTTGCAGTCCAAAGGACTCTCAAGAGTCTTCTCCAACACCATAGTTCAAAAGCATCAATTCTTTGGCACTCAGCCTTCTTCACAGTCCAACAACACATCCATACATGACCATAGGAAAAACCATAGCCTTGACTAGACGGACCTTAGTCAGCAAAGTAATATCTCTGCTTTTGAATATGCTATCTATGTTGGTCATAACCTTTCTTCCAAAGAGTAAGCCTCTTTTAATTTCATGGCTGCAGTCACCATCTGCAGTGATTTTGGAGCCCAAAAAAATAAAGTCTGACACTGTTTCTACTGTTTCCCCATCTATTTCCCATGAAGTGATGGGACCGGATGCCATGATCTTCATTTTCTGAATGTTGAGCTTTAAGCCAACATTTTCACTCTCCTCTTTCACTTTCATCAAGAGGCTTTTTAGCTCTTCACTTTCTGCCATAAGGGTGGTGTCATCTGCATATCTAAGGTTATTGATATTTCTTGTGGCAATCTTGATTCTAGCTTGTGTCTCTTCCAGCCCAGCGTTTCTCATGATGTACTCTGCATATAAGTTAAATAAGCAGGGTGACAATATACAGCCTTGACATACTCCTTTTCCTATTTGGAACCAGTCTGTTGTTCCATATTCAGTTCTAACTGTTGCTTCCTGACCTGCGTACAGATTTCTCAAGAGGCAGGTCAGGTGGTCTGGTATTCCTATCTCTTTCAGAATTTTCCACAGTTTATTGTGATCCACATAGCCAAAGGCTTTGGCATAGTCAATAAAGCAGAAATAGATGTTTTTCTGGAACTCTCTTGCTTTTTCCATGATCCAGCGGATGTTGGCAATTTGATCTTTGGTTCCTCTGCCTTTTCTAAAACCAGCTTGAACGTCAGGGAGTTCACGGTTCACGTATTGCTGAAGCCTGGCTTGGATAATTTTGAGCATTACTTTACTATCATGTGAGATGAGTGCAATTGTGCGGTAGTTTGAGCATTCTTTGGCATTTCCTTTCTTTGGGATTGGAATGAAAACTGACCTTTTCCAGTCCTGTGGCCACTACTGAGTTTTCCAAATTTGCTGGCATATTGAGTGCAGCACTTTCACAGCATCATCTTTCAGGATTTGAAACAGCTCAACTGGAATTCCATCACCTACACTAGTTTGTTCATAGTGATGCTTTCTATGTATATATATATATTAGTTTTCCAGTTATCTACTACTGTCCTAAAACATAGTGGCTTATACAACAACAACCGTTTTCTTAAATTTCAACGTTCGGTGGGTTAGGGGCTCATGTAAAGCTTGGATAAGAAATTCTTCTGTGGTGTGAAACACGAGTAGGGTTTTCTGTGGTGTTCTGCTGGTAGAAGGGAACATCTGGAAGATTCAAGAGTGATGCTAACAGGATTGTCTTGATGGAAATGAATAAAATCCCCAGTTCAGCTGAGACAGTGGACCATGAAAGCTACACTTCACCTTTCCAGCATCACAGACTCAAGGGTAGTCAGAAGATTTACATGTCAACTCAGAGTTCAGAGTCACAGCACAATGAGAGACTGGATGAAACTACCTGTGCTGGGTAAAGAATCATTCCTGTTAGCAAAAGCCATAACGAAGCCCATCAAGACTCAAGAAGACATATCAGGACCCCATCTCTTCGTGAGGTACCTTCACAGCCAGTGCCAAGAGACGAACCAAGCTCTGGGCTAAGTACCATGCACAAATCACCGCCTTCAATTCATTCATAAAGTCCACTTTATAGATCAAAAATGAAGGCACAGAGATCAAATAAATTGGATGAGACTTCTAAACTGGGATATTGCACTGAAAAAAAACAAAAACCAGGGAATCAGGGGTATACTTTCAGAAGAGAAATACATGCTCTGATAAATCCACAAATAAAGAATAAATCAATTTACATGTATTAACAGCAGCATTAATCTATTATACAATGTATTGAGAGAAAAAAAAAAAACCCTCCAGAGACAAAATGATAACTTGTAAACTGCCACGTACAACAAAAAATCCAGTTTATTTAAAGTACTAATGAAGCAATGGTATGGAGCTAAGGGTGGAAAAATAATCATGCCATAAAATGTCATAAAAATGCACCATATTTGTAACAGGGAGTGTGAGTGAATGTGTGTATGTGTGTGTGTGTACATACGTTGTTTGCTAGATACAAAGATACAGAGCAGAAGGACAAAGAAAACATGAAACTCTCAACCAGGGAAAACTAATAAATATAGATGACTGTCGACAGCTTTCTAAAGACAGGTACACTGTGCCGCACATGATTTATACGCTTAGCTCCTGGCTTGAAAACGGAAATCAGCACTGGCTCCACAAAAGCTGCTGAACTTTTCTGACCTCCAGCACTACAGAAAACTGCTCCGTGGCGACTTTATTCTCAAGAGCTAATTGACTGCTTGTAATTTTATGCAAATTTCTACCTGGTAATTTCAGTCTTGGGGCGGGGCAGGGGCAGAGAAGAAAGGTTTCCCTTCCTGGAATGTATAGCTCATGGTTAATAATTACAACAAGCACTAATAAGTAAAGAAACAGTTATAGCTTAAGGAGAACATAGCGAAAGAAGCATTAATTTTCCTCATTAAATGTACTTAATTAGCACAGCTCTCCTCTGGGGGCCAGGAAATAATGAGACTGTGACAGCCCCTGACTAAGAACATGCTAAATCTGTTTGTTTGTTTTTCAAAAAAAAAAAAAACTACAAGGATTAAAAAAAATAATCCCCACCTATTACACTTGCAGAACCATTTAGAAATAATAAGGAAAGTAATTTATGTCAGTAAAAGTCAACAGTACATTTTTATAACTCTGTGATCATATAACCAAAAATATATATACACTCACTACTTAAGCTATAAACCTCCTTTTCAAAATAGGTTAAATTTTTTGAGCACACAATTAATTGATGAAGAGTATATCTGTAGTTGGTGCACACAGTTAAACAGGAATTTGTAAACACCCCAAACACCTGAGATGCAGCACATGTTGCAGGACAGATAATAATCACGTGACAACATGCCTCATTCAGCACCTTTGGGTATTATGAGGTAGATGTCATCATGTCCATTTTATATATGACTAGACTACTGCTCAGAAGGTTATGAAACTGGCAAAGGTTTTGCTCTAGAGATTATACAAAATTTCGGCATTGATCTGCTCAAATCCCAAATCCATACTTTCCATCTAGGTTTTTGTAGGAGCAAACAGACAATTTCTGAATTCTACATGCATAATCAAGGTGTATCTTGACCCCTGACCATCGACCTTTGATCAGTTTTTCAAAGTCAGTACCTGGAGGTGGGAAGTGGGGCAGGCAGCAAAGCTAGCTCTCCACTTAAATGTCTTCCTTAGAACAAAACGATTCAGGGCCCCAGTGGCTAGTCTACCATGTGGTGCTAAGGAAATGATATACTAGTCACCACATTAAATGATTAATTCAACAGGGTATTTAAAATGATCACTTTTCATTGTATTATACCATGACAGGGGCAGCGACATACCAAAACAAAAGAAAAATACACCACTTTACATGAGCCACAGAAACCTACAATCTAATTTGAAGGCATTAAATGAAATATTAAAAGAAGGACAGATTGTGGTATTGAACTTCAAATGAGATTGTTCCATGAGTTAATTTAGGAATTTGAGGTTTTCCCTAAAAATTAGTGAGGTATACAATTATTTCTGACTTCCTGCTACTTCTGTGTCATCTGAGAACACCTGAGCAATGACCTTAATCGTGAAGTGCTTCTGACCTCATTCTTCTTCTACATTGCTGTATCATTTTCCCTTTAATAATAATCAGTTCACACCATTGCTTCCCAGATGGCTCTGTGGTATAGAATGTGCCTGCCAATGCAGAAAACACAGGTTCAATCCCTGGATTGGGAAGATCCCCTGGAGGAGGAAAACGGCAACCCACTACAGTATTCTTGCCTGGGAAATGCCACGGACAGAGGAGCCAGGCAGGCTACAGGCCATGGGATGGCGAAGAGTTGGACACGACTGAGTACACACACACAAACACCACACGTTCGTTCTTCGATCCTTAGAGTAAACGTGTGAGCTTTCATCCCACCCTAGAGCTTTAAGTGCCATCAGTACTGCAGGGTAAGGGAGTTAAGAGAAGGCGAGGTTCCGAAAAAGAAGGAGACCGGCACTTTACAGGAACAGATCACTTTAACGAGGCGAGAAGGGGCAGCAGTCAGATTAGTGAGCTGCTGCACTAACCCAAGAAAAGAGTAAGTATATATAGGCATGGATGTGGAAATCTACTGTCTTAAGGGGGCCTGTTCTTCTCCAACGTTGTTCGGAGTAGTTATCTCTTAAACAGCTGGGACAAGGAATTCTGGAGATTTGCCAGAGGCTGAGGCCAGCTGAGAGCTGTGTGTGATCAACGTTAATGTCCATTTTTTTCTTCAGGTGAGAGAGTTCTTTGTTTTGTATAGAATGGTGGAGAGGACCTGGAGGGGAGTTTTAACTATCCTTCAAGTATGCTGACAAATGATCAGTTGATATCATGAACACTGGGTCTTCCTGATCTCTGAGCTCATTTTACTCAACATATCTTCACCTGTATGTTGAAAATCCATTTCAACATGTGAAATATGACTCAATCCTTCACCCTTAATACCTGGCACATACATATATTTGATATATTAGATTTTTAATCCTTAGAACAAAACTAGGAGATAGTTTCCATTAAAGTTCTCTTTTCAAACATGAGGAAACTGAAGCACTCAGGTTATAGTACATGCTCATAGCTAGTAAGTGGATACAAACCCAGTCTGTCTTTGGAGTCCATACAATCAACCATGACCCTCTATTGCTACATCTGTTCAGACCTACCCCCAACATATATCTCACACTTAATCACTTTGCATCTTCACTGCAACCATCCTGTAGTATACACAACTATATGCTCAGAGGTCCAACAGGTATCTCAAACTATACATGTCAGAACGTTTGTTTTTTTTTGGCTCTCTTTTCTCTGATAGAGTTCACCATGTGTCAAGCACTGTTCTAAATAATCTTAATGCAGCACCTCCTTCAATCTTTAGGGCAAGTGATGAGTTAGGTATTATAATTCTCATGTCATTCATGAGGAAACTAAGGCACAGAATTTAAGAAACTTGCCCATGTGATGAAGTCATGAAGATGGAAACAAACATTTTCTGTCTCACATCCATTGCAGGACATAACTCTTCTTTGGGTTTTTCTGCCAAATGAATGCGTTTGTAGCCCCTGACAGCAAAAATCACTGGGATTTTTCACTGATTACCCAATTTTACTACTTAATTCTTCCCAACATACAATCATTAAGCAGATCCCCTCAGCACTATCTCTCCCACATATCTCAAACCTGGCTACTTCTCCCCATCTTCACAGCTATTAATTTCTTGCAGTCAAGTGACTACAATCCACTGTCTCCCCAATTCTTGTTTGTGCAAAGAATTTTAGTCTCTGAGGCTCCCCCAGAGTTCCAAAGAGCAGACTCAAACAGGTAATGATTAGAGAAGTAGAAAATTCAGGAACAAAGGAAAGCAGGTAATAACAGCTTTAACAACAGTCTCAGGACTCCTACCTCCTCCAGAAAGGGATATAGCTAACAATCTAATACGTATCTTGGAGTGGTTCTTCAGAAACGAAGACTCCCACTGCTAGAGGATGTTGAATACCCAATGACCACAAACACATAGATCTTAGACTGGTTTGAACCAGAAGATTGATGATTTAGATTCCCCAAACCTCATGATTGTTATCTCATGACTAACAAATAAGAAGAATGTCCATGAGCTAATCAGAAAACCTACAACTGTCACCTATACTGTTGGCTTTAAAAACTATGGTCTGAAAGCCATTGGGGAGGTCGAGTCTTCTCAGCATTTTCATTCTCCTTGCTTCATGCTGTAAGCACTTCCTGCAGTAAGTGCTGTACTTTCTTTTACCACAACCCAAAGTCAGAAGATAGGCTTTGCTGTGGGTCCGGTAAATGGATCTGAGTTCAGAACAGTAAGAGTTTCTCTCACTCAAAATCTCAAGTCCTTTCAAGCATTTCCAGTTATGAATCTGACAAGGTAAACATTTTTTTAAAAGGGTTAAGAAAAGTTTTTCAGTATGACAATGAAAGAAAAAAAATAGCTGTAGTCTACAAGGATACAAGCAGAAATGTGTCCTATTTCATTAAGGGTAAAAGGTGGGTAAGATTATGTTTACCAGAAGCTTTTGGAATTTCTTACAACAGATGACAGAGAGTAATTATATAAATATCTTAAAATATTTTAAAGTTCAAATAGTGTGTCATAAAAAATGAAAGACAGAGCCACAGTGAAAACAACGCCCAGTTGTGGATGTGACTGGTGATGGAAGTAAAGTCTGATGCTGTAAAAAGCAATATTGCATAGGAACCTGGAATGATAGGTCCATGAATCAAGGTAAATTAGAAGTGGTCACCGGAGATGGCAAGAGTGAACATCAACATTTTAGGAATCAATGAACTAAAATGGACTGGAATGGGTGAATTTAACTCAGATGACCATTATGTCTACTACTGTGGGCAAGAATCCCTTAGAAGAAATGGAGTAGCCATCATGGTCAACAGAAGAGTCCAAAATGCAATACTTGGATGCAGTCTTAAAAATGACAGAATGATCTCTGTTGTTTCCAAGGCAAACGATTCAGTAATCCACGTCTATGTCCCAACCAGCAATGCTGAAGAAGCCGAAATTGAATGGTTCTATGAAGACCTGCAAGACCTTCTAGAACTGATACTCAAAAAAGATGTCCTTTTCATCATAGGGGACAGTAATGCAAAAGTAGAAAGTCAAGAGATACCTCGAGTAATAGGCAAATTTGGCCTTGGAGTACAAAATTAAGCAGGGCAAAGTTTAACAGAGTTTTGCCAAGAGACTGCACTGGTCATAGCAAACACACCCTCTTCCAACAACACAAAAGACTCTACCTCTGGACATCAACAGACAGTCAATACCCAAACCCAAACCAGATTCTATGGTTTGCATAGAACATGCAATGGTTTGCATAGAATATGCAATGGTTTGCATAGGATATGGTTAGCAGATTCTATGGTTTGCATAGATTCTATGCAGCCAAAGATGGCCAAGTTCTATACAGTCAGCAAAAGCAAGATCGGGAGCTGACTGGCTCAGATCATGAACTCCTTATTGCCAAAGTCAGACTTAAATTGAAGAAAGTAGGGAAAACCACTAAACCATTCATGTATGACCTAAATCAAATCCCTTACAATTATACAGTGCAAGTGACAAATAGATTCAAGGGATTAGATCTGATAGACAATGTCTGAGAACTATGGATGGAGGTTCATGACATTGTACAGGAGGCAATGATCAAGACAATCCACAAGAAAAAGAAATGCAAAAAGGCAAAGTGGTTGTCTGAGGAGGTTTTACAAACAGCTGAGAAAAGAAAAGACGCAAAAGGCAGAGGAAAAAAGGAAAGATATATCCATCTGAAGGCAGCATTCCAAAGAATAACAAGGGGAGATAAGGAAGCCTTTCTCAGTGATCAGTGCAAAGGAATAGAGGGAAAAAAAGAATGGGGAAGACTAGAGATCTCTTCAAGGAAATTAGAGATACCAAGCGAACATTTCATGCAAAGATAGGCTCAATAAAAGACAAAAATGGTATGGACCAAACAGAAGCAGAAGATAGTAAGAAGAGGTGGCAAGAACACAAAGAACCACTAAAGAAAAAAGATCTTCATGACACAGATAACCACAATGGCGTGATCACTTATCTCGAGCCAGACATCCTGGGATGAGAAGTCAAGTGGGCCTTAGGAAGCATCATTACAAACAAAGCTACTGGAGGTGATAGAATTCCAATTGAGCTATTTCAAATCCTAAAAGCTGATGCTGTGAATGTGCTGCACTCAATATGCCAGCAAATTTGGAAAACTCTGCAGTGGCCACAGGACTGGAAAAGGTCAGTTTTCATTCCAGTCCCAAAGAGGGGCAATGCCAAAGAATGCTCAAATAAGTAAGTTAGTTGCTCAGTTGTTCCCAACTCTTTACAACCCTATGGACTGTAGCCTGCTCCGTCCATGGAATTTTCCAGGTGAGAATACCAGAGTGGGTTGCCATTTCCTTCTCCAGGGGATCATACTGACCCAGGGACTGAACCCAGGCCTCCAGCATTTCAGGCAGACTCTTTACTATCTGAGCCACCAGGGAAGCCCAAAGAATGTTCAAACTGCTGCACGATTGACTCATCTCACATGCTAGCAAAGTAATGCTCAAAATTCTCCAAGCCAGGCTTCAACAGTACGTGAATGATGAACTTCCAGATGTTCAAGCTGGATTTAGAAAAAGGTGAGGAACCAGAGATCAAATTGCCAACATCCACTGGATCACAGAAAAAGCAAGAGAGTTCCAGAAAAACATCTACTACTGCTTTATTAATTACACCAAAGCCTTTGACTGGGAGATCACAACTGTGGAAAATTCTTGAAGAAATGGGAATACCAAATGACTTTATCTGCCTTCTAAAAAACCTGTATGATTTTGGGAGAATGGCATTCTAACCTGTACACTATCATGTAAGAATTGAATCGCCAGTCTATGTCTGACGAAGGGTGCAGCATGCTTGGGGCTGGTGCATGGGGATGATCCAGAGGGATGTTGTGGGGAGGGAGGTGGGAGGGGCGTTCATGTTTGGGAACGCATGTAAGAATTAAAGATTTTAAAATTTAAAAAATAAAAAAAAATTAATTAAAAAAAATTAAAAATAAAAAATAAAAAACCTGTATGCAAGTCAAGAAGCCACAGTTAGTACCAGACCTAGAACAATAGACTGGTTCCAAATAGGAAAAAGAGTACGTCAAGTCTGTATACTGTCACCCTGATTATTTAACTTATATGCAGTGAACATCATGCGAAACGCCAGGGTAGATGAAGCACAAACAAGATGAAATCAAGATTGCCAGGAAAAATATCAATAACCTCAGATAGGCAGATGACACCACCCTTATAGCAGACAGTGAAGAGGAACTAAAGAGTGTCTTAATGAAAGTGAAAGAGGAGAGTGAAAAGGCTGACTTACAACTCAATATTCAGAAAACTAAGATCATGGCATTTGGTCCCATTGCTCCATGGCCAACAGATGGAGAAACAATGGAAACAGTAAGAGACTTTATTTTCTTGGGCTCCAAAACCACTGCAGATGGTGACTGCAGCCATGAAATTAAAAGATGCTTGCTCCTTGGAAGAAAAGTTATGACCAACCTAGACAGCATATTAAAAAGCAGAGACATTATTTTGTCAACAAAGGTCTACCTAGTCAACGGTAAGGTTTTTCCAGTAGTCACATATGGATGTGAGAGTTGAACTATAAAAAACCTGAGCACCAAAGAATTGATACTTTTGAACTGTGGTGTTGGAGGAGGCTCTTGAGAGTCCCTTGGGCTGCAAGGAGATCCAACCAGTCAATCCTCAAGGAAATCAGTCCTGAATATTCATTGGAAGGACTGATGCTAAAGCTGAAACTCCACCTGATGCAAAGAACTGACTCATTTGAAAAAACCCTGATGCCGGGAGACTGAAGGAAGGAGGAGAAGGGGATGACAGAGGATGAGATGGTTGGATGGCATCAATGACTCAATGGACATGAATTTGAGCAAGCTCCAGGAGTTGGTGATGGACAGGGAATCCTGGCATGCTGCTGTCCATGGGGTCGCAAAGAGTCGGACAAGAATGAGCAACTGAACTGAACTGATTGTGTGTTATGTTCTAAGTTGTTTCAGCCGTGTCCGACTCTTTGCGTTCCTATGGAGTACAGCCTTCCAGCCTTCTCTGTCGATAGGATTCTCCAGGTAAGAATACTGGAGTGGTTTGACACCACCTCCTTCGGGGGATCTTCCAGACCCAGGGATCCAACCCCTGTCTACTATTTCTCCTGCACTGGCAGGCAGTTCTTTACCATCAGGGCCCAAAGGTCTTAATACCGACAGTAATAAGCTATTCGGAGAAAACAGAGTCTTACTATTATGTCCACTGCATAATGAAAAGGCTGAAATTGAGAAGGCCAACCATTATTGTCACAAGATGTCCTTTGCTTAGGCAAAGCTTACCACGGAGATTTGGGGTAGATAATTATATTACCACGTAGATAATGGGGATTCTAACTCTCAGAGAAGGTGTTCTGGCTCACTCAAATTTACCATCCAATTACTGAGTTCAAATGAATGTGTGCTAGGTTGCCTTAGTAACATTTTAGAGAATTTCACATAGTGTAAACTGGTAAAAACCTTAGAAATTATTAAATAGAATTGTTCACATCTTGTAAACAAAGGAATTGAAAATGACATGAATGATGGCCTTTAATTTATAAAGTGCTTTCCCAACCATGGACTCATTGCATTCTTATGAGCTAGGTGAAGTACGGTAGTTCCTAAGTAATCATTAAGGATTGGTTTCAGAAGCCTCCAACAATAGAAAAACCGACACATGCTCAAGTCTCAAATGGTGCAATGTTTGCATATAACCTACACATATCCTCCCATATATTTAAATCTCTCTAGATTATAATATCTAATACAATATGCATGCTGTGCAAATAGTTGTAAATACAAAATAAGTAGTTACCTGTGTGTGATAAATTTGTTTTGCCTTTTGGAAATTTGCTGGAATTTTTTTCAAATATTTTCCATATGCTGCAGATGGGGTACCATGGATACAAAAGGCAGATTGGAGGAGGTAAGACTATTTACATTTCCATTTTCACAAAGGGATCAGACCCAGCACTATAACTGTCTGAAAAGTCACAGAACCATTAAACTGCTATCACAGAGGTACTGCAATCAGGTACTCATGTGGAAAAGGAACATAAGATCTGAGACCTTGCATTTCTAAAATAGGTTGCCTAAGCCTTTCTCTGTAACATCAGTGAGATTTCTTTGCATCTAGCTTGTTTTGCATAATGTGCAGTTTTACATGGGGGCTTCCCTGCTGGCTCAGATGGTAAAGAATCTACCTGCAATGCGGGGGATCTGTGTTCAATCCCTGGGTTAGAAGATCCTCTGGAGAAGGAAATGGCAACCCACTCGAGTACTCTTGCCTGGAGAATTCTTGGACAGAGAAGCTACAGTCCATGGGGTCACAGAGTCAGGTTGCCTAAGCCTTTCTCTACAACATCAGTGAGATGTCCTTACATCTATTTTGTTTTACAAAATATGCAGATTTACATAGTTCTCTGAAGGCACAGGCATTAGAGCTTCATTTATTAGCTGAAAATCATACCATTCTATTTATGGTATAACACATAAAAAAGAAACACTAATTATTAACAGCAGAGACCTAAATTCATAAGAATTATTTACTTGTAAGAATGAAGAAAAATACTAGGAAAAGTAAGCAACTACTATTATTTCAATTAATGTATTTTTTTCCTCATGAATAGATTAACAAACTAATAAAAAAAGGAAAAACCCGAATAGAAAAATGGACAATTAAGAGTTCCAAAAATAAAAAGGCAACAAATATATTTTGGTTTTTTGAGAAACAAATGGAATACATTAAACATTTATAAATAAGGAAGAGGAGTCTAAGCAGAAAGGGAAGAACTGCTATCAGAATTAAAACACCTAGGAGTGAAAGAAGGGAGCTAAAGAGAAAACACAGAGAAAGAGTAGAATTCCACTGGTGTTTTAAAATTGGCGTAATTGATGTAAAAGTTACAAGATGATTACACCAGTTTAAAAAAAGATGGATGAGCAGAGAGAGCTAAATTGAGATGGATAGATATACCAAAGTTCAGGAAGGTCAGAAAACATTTCATTACGTGCCTCACTTAAACCAACAGAATTTTTTCCTGTTAATTTATAGATACAGTGAACTGTTTCAGTACATGTATTTTTAATTTCAGACACACAAAAAAGTATCATCCTGATTGCTTTCATTAGAAAAGTAACTTTTGATAATAAAAACAGGTTCTTCATCCTGATTAATTGTTTAAGAAGTACATATGTACACAGTAAGAGTATATTTACACATTATTTACAAAAATTGTCTCTTAAAGACATTTTTTGGGGTGAGATGAAGTGAAGGGCCAAACATTACCTAAGCCATCATGAATGAACTTGGTATCGGACCATGAAGGTGTCACATATCCCTTAGGAATGAAAGATTTATTTCAGATTCACTCTCTTATAAAATTCTTTCTCTCTGTGTTGATATGTGTGTTTTTAAACAAGGCAAAATAATTATTTGAAAATAATCTTCCTTGATATCCAGAAATATCTTGTTCTGTCATGATGTAAAACATTTCTCAAGTCTTAGTGGGTTTTGGAAAATGCAGGCACGTTTCTAACAAGCTAGTCAGAAACCATATCCCAGCAGATTCTCATGGGTTCTGAGAAATTAAAAACAATAAGAAAGTGTTACAGCTCCAGGTCTTTTATTGTGATATTTTGCTCCAGTACCCTTTCACGTAAATTGATGATGTTAGATGAAATAATTCCTAAGAGTTTTCTGGTTCTAAAATCTTATAATATTCCTCTAAAAAACTATTAGTGAAGAATATTGTGGTGGATTAAAGACAGTCACAGATACTTTGCTATTTTCCCCATCAAAAGATGGTGATGATTTCTCCTCTCTGGAGTTAGGGCTGGCCCTGTAATTGCTTAGCTGATTGAGGTGGGGAAAGTTATGCTGTGCAGATCCAGGTCTAAGGCTTAAGAATGCCTGCCAGTTCCCATTTCTGTAGCTTCTTGATTACCCTCAGTAAGACACGTGGCTACTCTTTCAGGGGTAACACAGGGAAACACAGGACAGAGAGACAAGGCCCGTGGGCTACTTAGAGAGAAAAAGGGACACGCTGTCATTATAACCTGCCGGCTGCCCTCAGATGCCTCCAGCCCCAGCTGCCATCTGATTATAACCATACGAGACCCCAGGGGAGGGCAGCAGCAGAACTGCCGAGCTACTGAACCAGGAGATACTGAAAGCTACTAAGGTTTTAATTTACTTTTAATTTAATTTGAGCTACCAAGTTCTAGGATTGTTTGATATACAATGCTAACTAAAACAGGTATTACATTTCAGCATTACAGTGGGTATAATTAAACTATTTATTCCACAAATTATATATTTCAGATCATATAAAGTACCTGTGTAAACACATACAGTCAGTTCTGCCAGAATCTGACATATGCAATGCTAAAAAAAAAAAAAAAAAAAAAATCACCAAACCACAAAATCTTGCAATATACACTACAAGGCCTATGGGAAACATGGAGTTTGGTAAACATCACTCAGAAACTTTGTTAATGACACATAAAAAGCAAAGCTAGGAACCAAATATAGCATCACATTAAATAATTAAACACATTAATTAACTGACACACACAAATACTGCAACAAAAACAGCAATTTACCTTGAGAAAGACCTGAAGTTTGTTTGTGGAGTGGGTGTCAGAAGAATTGCAGCTGTAAGTTATTGGTCTTCAGCACCAAAGGTCTGCTAAGGTACAGTGCAACTGCAAGAAAGTTATAAAATCAAACAATCCCCTAATTCAAAAAAAAAAAAAAAAAAACCCTAAAGTTACAATTTGCCCAAAATGACATCAACCATTAGATATTTCAATTCTAATTCATCATAAACTTCATCTGTATGGCATGTGGTCCAGGAAAAAAAAATAAAACACTTTCCCAACTATCATTAAAAATCACTTTTTATTTTATCAAAATTACTCAGGTATTTGCTATAGTTCTCAGAAATACTACTTCCTACTCCCAGGAAATATCTAAAAGAAAATGCAATATTGTAAATCAGCAAAATTAAATAATAACAAATCTCTTCACAAAAAAACAAGTGCTCTCCTAAGATATTTTATTATTTTAAGAGTCCTTCTTCTTAAAGATACCAAATAAAAGTTTTAAATACTTTTTGAGTTCTGAGTCAAGATTTTACATACTTGAGAAGATAGACTATTCTTTTTTGTTGTTGTTAAATGTTTTTAAGACAAATAATAAGCATTTCATGGGGAAGGTAGGTACTGTGGGAATACGGGAATAAAAAAGACTTCTGGTAGAGAAGCCTCTTGGCATAATCTCATTTTTAAGGATATCTATTTCATATTTGAAGTCCAGGAAAAGTGAACATACATGTTTTATGTAGACTTTTGGGAAATCCTCTTAAAAAGTATTCTGTTATAGTATGTCTTGCTTAGGGCAAAGAAAAAATGTTTGTGATCAGTTTCATTTTTCTCAATATTTAAGTATTAGCATTTTAACATAGGTATTTCCAATTTTTAAAAGTACTTTCCTCAAAATCCTTCCAGACTGCATATGTTGCTATATTACAATTGCTTATTAAAAGAGAAGTAAAAGTTCAGTCCTAACTAAATTTGAGATTCAAATGAGTTTCCTGTAAGAGGAACTAATTGAAAAAGATATTAAAACGCAGTGTCAAGCAGGAATCCTTGGTATCTGTTACACAGCTCGAGACCCTCAAGTGGCAGAGGACTCAGTTTAACAAACCTATTAAGGGATAATTACAAGTTTTTGACGAAGCTCTTAATTAAAAGGGGGTGCTCCCTCTTCACAACGCTGGAATGGTGCAAAAAGAGAAACTTACAGATAACTATGATAAGAGGTGTTTGTTTTATTTTGTTTTATGTAATTTAAACTATTTTAACTAAGAGAACAGGATTAGCTATTTGGTCAACTTGGAAATTGTCTCAGTAACTAAACAAGAGAAACAAAGGTACTCCACTTCTTTCAAAAGTTAACATGCTTACTAGTCATTACTATTGGAAAGACCAAATAATGGGCACACTTTCGACCTACGAGATTCGGATGCGATTCCTGGGTCAGTAAGATGCCCTAGAGAAGGGAATGGCAACCCACTCCGTAATTTTTGCCTGGAGAATCCTATGGACAGAGGCGTCTGGCAGGCTACAGTCCATGAGATCGCAAAGATTCGGATAGGACTGTAGCGACTTGGCACGCAACTGAAGCTAAACTTCACGCGGCTGCTATTGGCACTTTAGTAAATTGTAAGCCATGCAAAACAGAGCAGACAGCTGCACTATCCGCCCCCACCGGCCTAGGCCCTTTGGAAACAAAATTCACAAGCAGCTCCACGGGACCCCAGAACCTCGAGATAACACGTTACTAAAATCAGCCACACGAGGTCTTAGCACCTGGTGAGACTCAGGGCGCAGAAACCTAACAAGCAAAACAGTTCCGTGAGGGATTGGCTTTGATCCCACGCCTGGAAAGAGAAGGCCTAACTTGCTAACAAGATGCCCAAACGCCACAGTGATCCTGTAATGTGCCCTTAATATCTTAAGGGTTTCTAATTACACAGAAAGTTAACAAATATACATACACAACCTCAACAAACAAAAACTTTCAGGACAATGTTTTCAACCCAAAATACTTCAAGGAACCATTTCCTCTTGGTCTAAACAGAGTTACTTAAACAAGAGAAGAAAAGCTAATTTAATGGGAGTCAGTCTCAGGACCCCTTTAAACCACGAGAAATTTGTCCTGACCGTGCGCGCCGCCTCTGGAGTCCGCGTTCCAAGTCTCCGGGGGCGGGTGTCTGAGAAAGGACAGCCCGGTCCCCGGCGATTCCCTCGGGCTGCGGGCGTCCGCGGGATCCTGCTTCCCGGGTCCGTATGGGCGGCGCTCGGGGGCCACGCGGGGCCGGTATCCCGGCTGGGGCGCCGCGCGGGCGGCCCTTCCCCTCGCGCGTTCGGTCCCCGCGGCCGCGAGCGGCGGGCGCCTCGCGGGTCCGGGGGCGCGGGCTGTGCCGGGCGAGAGCGGCCGCGGGGAGAGCGCGGCGGGCGCGCTCCGCGGCCCCCGCACCCGGCCGGCGGCGCCGCCGCTGCCCTCTCGCCGCCTCCCCGCTCCCGGCCCGCGCGCGCCCGCCCGCCCGCCCGCCGGGGGAAGGGGAAGAGGCGGGAGGCGGGAGGCGGCTCCATTCTCCCAAGCCTCCCACCCGAGTTGGCCCCACCGGTCCGCCTGTCTCCAGCCTGGGTGTGAAGTCGCGGGCGTCCCACTCTGGCCTGCGGGATCCGAGCAGATTGCAGGCATGTTGGTGGTGGCCGCGAAGTAAAAGCCAGGTCTCGCCTCCTGGAAAGTGGGTGGGAGTCTGAGACGACCGAGGGCGGCTTTTCGGAGCGCTCCAAAGTTGGTTATAGTCACATACAAGGATATCTACCCCCACCCAGCTCCTCAGCACAGTGGGTGGGAATAGTCACAATTACTCCTATGCTTCATGTAATGTAACAATTATCAACACAGTATAGAGATTCTGTCACTTGGCCTCGGCATAATTTATCCTGAATTACTGCCACCTGTCTGCTTTCACTTCCTTTCTGGACCTTTCCTTTCCTAGTGCACAACTTCTGGACAGGCTGAAAGCTCCACCAGGATTGGGACTGAGGTGAGTTTAGATGTACCAGTTGAGCTCTGCACCGCCATCCTGTAGTAGGCTCAGAGCTGATGGTTTCCTTGAATTAATGAACCACTGGTGAGCTCGTCCCTCTATTCTACAGTCTCCTGAAGGTGTTCCAGGCTCTAGAAGTGAAAGGACTGCAACTGAAAGAACATCTTTGGATCTAAAACATGAGGTTTGCTGCCCCAGATTTGTGCTTCATTAGGCATCTTTTATTTTTTTTTATTCTCATTTTGATTCCAAATAGCTCCGAAGGTATAAATATTTAATAAATAGTAATCAACCTACAGTAAGGTTTTCTTTTGATATTTGTAGGTTTGCTGCTTAGCACTAACCTTTTATGCAAACAATAACTGGATTTTCCTTGGAAATAAGGATTCATCCCCGTCTCTCTGCATATGCGCTTCAACTGATGCTAACTCCTGCTCTGACTCCAGTGCAAATGGGGTCATGGAACAAGTTCAGTGGAAGTACCTAGATTTCCTGGTAATGGGGATTATTTCAGAGATATTTATATCTTCCAAGCCGGGGCAATTAAATACAAACATCGAGTTCTGGAACTCTGTAAACCTACAAATTAAAGTCACACCACTTCAGTTCAGTCACTTAGTCGTGTCCAACTCTTTGCAACCCCATGAATCTCAGCACACCAGGCCTTCCTGTCCATCACCAACTCTCAGTTTACCCAAACTCATGTCCATCAAGTCAGTGATGCCATCCAGCCATCTCATCCTCTGTCGTCCCCTTCTCCTCCCGCCATCAATCCCTCCCAACATCAGAGTCTTTTCAAATGAGTCAACTCTTCCATGTGGTGGTCAAAGTATTGGACTTTCAGCTTCAGCACCAGTCCTTCCAATGAACACCCAGGACTGATCTCCTTTAGGATGGACCGGTGGGATTCCCTTGCAGTCCAAGGGACTCGTAAGAGTCTTCTACAGCAAAATAGTTCAAAAGCATCAATTCTTTGGCGCTCAGCTTTCTTCAAAGTCCAACTCTCAAATCCATACATGACCACTAGAAAAACCATAGCCTTGACTAGATGGACCTTTGTTGGCAAAGTAATGTCTCTGCTTTTCAATATGTAATTTAGGTTGGTCATAACTTTCCTTCCAAGGAGTAAGCTTTTAATTTCATGGCTGCAATCACCATCTGCAGTGATTTTGGAGGCCCAAAAATAAAGTCTGACACTGTTTCCACTCTTTATCGTCTATTTCCCACGAAATGATGGGACCGGATGCCATGATCTTAGTTTTCTGAACGTTGAGCTTTAAGCCAACATTTTCTCTCTCCTCTTTCCCTTTCATCAAGAGGCTTTTTAGCTCCTCTTCACTTTCTGCCATAAGGGTAGTGTCCTCTGTATATCTGAGGTTATTGATATTTCTCCTGGCAGTCTTGATTCTAGCTTGAGCTTCTTCCAGCCCAGGGTTTCTCATGATGTACTCTGCATATAAGTTAAATAAGCAGGGTGACAATATACAGCCTTGACGTACTCCTTTTCCTATTTGGAACCAGTCTGTTGTTCCAGGTCCAGTTCTAACTGTTACTTCCTGACCTGCATATAGGTTTCTCAAGAGTCAGGTCCGGTGATCTGGTATGCCCATCTCTTTCAGAATTTTCCACAGTTTATTGTGATCCACACAGTCAAAGGCTTTGGCCTAGTCAATAAAGCAGAAGTAGTTGTTTTTCTGGAACTTTCTTACTTTTGGATGATCCAGCAGATTTTGGCAATTTGATCTCTGGTTCCTCTGCCTTTTCTAAAACCAGCTTGAACATCTGGAAGTTCACAGTTCATGTATTGCTGAAGCCTGGCTTGGAGAATTTTGAGCATTACTTTACTAGCTTGTGAGATGAGTGCTATTGTGCAGTAGTTTGAGCATTCTTTGGCTTTGCCTTTCTTTGGGATTGCAATGAAAACTGACCTTTTCCACTCCTGTGGCCATTGAGTGTAGCACTTTCACAGCATCATCTTTCAGGATTTGAGATAGCTCAACTGGAATTCCATCACCTCCACTAGCTTTGTTTGTAGTGATGCTAAGGCCCACTTGACTTTACATTCCAGGATGTCTGGCTCTAGGTGACTGATTACACCATCATGATTATCTGCATCATGAAGATCTTTTTTGTACAGTTCTGTGTATTTTTGCCACCTCTTCTTAATATCTTCTGCTTCTGTTAGGTCCATACCATTTCTGTCCTTAATCAATCTCATCGTTGCATGAAATGTTCCCTTGGTATCTCTAATTTTCTTGAAGAGATCTCTAGTCTTTCTCATTCTGTTGTTTTCCTCTATTTCTTTGCATTGATCTCTGAGGAAGGCTTTCTCATCTCTTCTTGCTATTCTTTGGAACTCTGCATTCACATGCTTATATCTTTGCCTTTCTCCTTTGCTTTTCGCTTCTCTTCTTTTCACAGCTATTTGTAAGGCCTCCTCAGACAGCCATCTTGCTTTTTTGCATTGCTTTTCCATGGGGATGGTCTTGATTCCTGTCTCCTGTACAATGTCACCAACCTCCATCCATAGTTCATCAGGCACTCTATCTATCAGATCTAGTCCCTTAAATCTATTTCTCACTTCCACTCTATAATCATAAGGGATTTGATTTAGGTCATACCTGAATGGTCTAGTGGTTTTCCCTACTTTCTTCAATTTAAGTCTGAATTTGGCAGTAAGGAGTTCATGATCTGAGCCACAGTCAGTTCCCAGTCTTATTTTTGCTGACTGTATAGAGCTTCTCCATCTTTGGCTGCAAAGAACATAAACAATCTGATTTCTGTGTTGACCATCTGATGATGTCCATATGTAGAGTCTTTTCTTGTGTTGTTGGAAGAGGGTGTTTGCTATGACCTGTGCGTTCTCTTGGCAGAACTCTATTAGCCTTTGCCCTGCTTCATTCTGTATTCCAAGGCCAAATTTGCCTGCTACTCCAGGTGTTTCTTGACTTCCTACTTTTGCATTCCAGTCCCCTATAATGGAAAGGACATCTTTTGTGGATATTGGTTCTAAAAAGTCATGTAGGTCTTCATAGAACCATTCAACATCAGCTTCTTCACCATTACTGGTTGGGGCATAGGCTTGGGTTATCGTGATATTGAATGGTTTGCCTTGTAAACGAACATAGATTATTCTGTCGTGGTTGAGATTGCATCCAAGTACTGCATTTCAGACTCTTTTGTTGACCATGATGGCTACGCCATTTCTTCTAAGAGATTCCTGCCCACATTAGTAGATATAATGGTCATCTGAGTTAAATTCACCCATTCCAGTCCATTTTAGTTTTCTGATTCCTATAATGTCAATGTTCACTCTTGCCATCTCCTGTTTGATCACTTCCAATTTGCTTTGATTAATGGACCTGACATTCCAGGTTCCTATTTCTTTTTACAGCATTGAACCTTGCTTCTATCACCAGTATCATCCACAGCTGGGTACTGTTTTTGCTTTGGCTCCATCCCTTCATTCTTTCTGGAGTTATTTCTCCACTGATCTCCAGTAGCATATTGGGCACTTACGGATCTGGGGAGTGCCTCTTTCAGTATCCTATCATTTTGCCTTTTCACACTGTTCATGGGGTTCTCAAGGCAACAATACTGAAGGGACACAGAGATGTTTAACTCTTAGCCACTGCAGGTCTGTTATGTTAATATTAAGGCACCAGGAGTGGAAAAGAAATTTGGGACCCTCAAATATAGATGCTGAATTTTAGATGGTTGCTCCTGAGGACATTGGCTTTGTAAACCACCTGGACCCTCAGATCTTACAAAGTTGCTCACCACCATGTGTGAAAAGTGAAAGTTGCTCAAACCTGTCTGACTCTTTGTGACTCCATGGACTATACAGTCCATGGAAATCTCTAGGCCAGAATACTGAAGTGGGTAGTCTTTCCCTTCTCCAGGGGATCTTCCCAATTCAGAGAATGAACCCAAATCTCCCGCATTGCAGGTAGATTCTTTACCAGCTGAGCCACAGGGAAACCCAAGAATACTGGAGTGTGTAGCCTATCGGTTCTCTGACATATCATCCTGACCCAGGAATCCAACCATGATTTCTTGCATTGCAGGTGAATTCTTTACCAACTGAGCTATGAGGAAAGTCCTCCTTTTCCAAATAAGAGATAGTACTTCACCTCTACTAGAAAATGTTGCAGAGTTTCTCCTCCACAAGTGAATGTGTATCCCTTTAGAAGTTTCACTCACCTACTGTTTTGGCTGTAAAGGTGCTTGGTTTGGTGGTTTTAGTCACTAAGTCGTGTCCTACTCTTGTGACCCCATGGACTGCAACCTGCCAGGCTCCTCTGTCCATGGGATTCTCTGGGCAAGAATACTGGAGTGGGTTGCCATTTCCTTCTCCAGGGGATCTTCTTGACCCAGGGATCGAACCCGGGTCTCCTGTGTTGCAGGCAGATTCTTTACCAACTGAGCTACGGGAAGCCCTTATCTTGGAATAAATCCCACCATAATCTGAAAGGGGCATGTTGCACCTGATTTGAAAGACTAGAGGTATTGAAAGAATCAACATCAACAGGCAGAAGCAAAGTGAGTTCACCCAGGTGCTTGATCAGGCTGGCCAAAACGTCTAAGACCGAATAAGAATTCATTGACTTGGAGGCACTTTCTTGGGACATGTGATTTACCATCCTAGGAAGAACACAAGGGGAGAGGTGAACCCATTGCTAGCATGGCTCTTAAAAAGTGATGACTAAAGCTGAGCACCAAAGAACTGATGCTTTAAAACTATGGTGTTGGAGAAGACTCTTGACAGTCCCTTGGACTGCAAGGAGATCAAATCAGTCAATCCTCAAGGAAATCAGTCCTGAACATTCATTTTAAGGACTGATGCTAAAGCTGAAACTCCAATACTTTGGTCACCTGATTCGAAGAACTAACTCAGTGGAAGAGACCCTGATGCTGGAAAGATTGAAGGTGGGAGGAGAAGGGGATGACAGAGGATGAGATGGTTGGATGGTATCACCGACTTGATGGACATGAGTTTGCGCAAGCTCCAGGAGTTGGTGATGAACAGGGAAGCCTGGCATACTGCTATCCATGGGGTTGCAAAGAGTCAGACATGATGGAATGACTGAATTGAACTAGACTGAAAGTTCAGTCAAGTGGGAATACCTAGGTTGCTCTGGAAGATTAAGAGAAGGGATTAAAGAGGCTGCAGAGATGGGATTGCTGTGCTGGGGTGAATCTGAGGCCAGAACACCCACCAGTGTATTGTGTTCCATCCAAGGGCCAGACAAAGCGCTAGTCAATGAAGGCCAGGAGAGGGACACTAGCATCACTGAGATGTTTATTGGATCCTCTACAGACATGGGTTAGTAGCAGATGAGGTGAACACAGAGCTGGGCTTATTGATATCTGAGGATGGTGGCCTAGCCAGGAGGTCAGGAGGTGGTACTTAATCACCAGAAGGCAGGAAGCTACAGTTACTATAAAGACCCACAAAATCAGAGGAGCAGTCAACAGAGGGTGACACACAGGGAGTTAAAACTGTGAACAGAACATAGTTCTTAAGAACAGAAAAGATCAACAGCCACTATGGTACTACATAACATCTACAACCAAAAGAAAAACATAACAATGAAAAAACAGGAAATGGAAAGAAGTCACTTAGATAAAAGGGCATGATCCCAAATCTATTTCCCCTGGAAGCTAACAGCTCAGGAATACTATCACAGGTTTTCCTCTGATGCTCAGAGCCATGTGTCTGGACTCCCCACAGATGAGGAGGCCTGAACTTGGTGGGAGGGGTACATAATAGAAGGGTGTACAGGAACACGGCATTCTTCTAAACCACTGTAGCCAGCATAGCCTCTAGTTCAACTGGAAACAGAGAAGCTCCATTAATTGAGCAGCACCCCCTTGCTTTGCTCATTTGTTCAGTTAGCTCATTAATTACAATATTACCATCCCTTGGTCAGACTTATCTTACAAACTCTTAAACTCTGGTTAATTGAAAATACGAGATAAGAAAATGTGACCTCTGCTACTAGTAGAAGATCATCCATGATGATCAAAATTTCAAAAGTGGAAACAAATTCCAATTTTGTTAAAGTTTTAGAAAAAAATGCTTTCTGGTTTTGAAACTTCTGAGAAGATGCACAAAATTCCTTGGAAAAAATTAATTTATGCCATTTTTCATCACCTCTAACCTCATCTCAACAGCATACATGTCAAACAGGAACTTATCTTCCTGTGATACGCTGACTACTGCAAGTTTTTTGATAAAGGAAGAGATAGTAGAATGAGAGTAGAAAGAAAAATCTGTTCAAAAACAGATGGTGTAGGCAAGATGATGTCCTGAATGTACAGCATCCTAGAAGTTCAGTTTGCATTTTGTCTGCTGCTAAGTCGTTTTAGTCGTGTCCGACTCTGTTCGACCCCATAGAAGGCAGCCCACCAGGCTCCCCCATCCCTGGGATTCTCCAGATAAGAACGCTGGAGTGGGTTGCCATTTCCTTCTCCAATGCATGAAAGTTAAAAGTGAAAGTGAAGTTGGTCAGTCGTGTCCGACTCTTGGCGACTCCATGGACTGCAGCCCACCAGGCTCCTCTGTCCATGGGGTTTTCCAGGCAAGAGTACTGGAGTGGGGTGCCATTGCCGTCTCCACACTTTTTGTCTAACTTCCCTAAATTTTGCAAGTTTAGATAAGAATTATAAACACCCCAAATACTACATATTATATTGTTTCATTCATGTGGCATTTTGGAAAAGGCAGAATTGCAGGAAAAAGAAATATATAAGAGGTTTGCAAGGGATTGGGGAAAGCGATTATATCTATGTAAGGTGGGCATGAAATGAAATTTGTAGGGTTTGGGGACTATCCATTATATTACTCTATGGATGTATGATGGTTGTTCAGTCAAAACCCATAGAACTGTACACTACAAACAGTGACTTTTTTTTTTTTTTTTTTTGGCTGTACTGGGTCTTCCTTGGTGTGCAGGCTTTTCTCCAGTTACAGAGAGCAGGGGGTACTCTAGTTGTGATGTGTGGGCTTCTCATTATGGTGGCTTCTCTCATCACAGAGCACAGGGTCTAGGGCATGGGCTTCAGGAGGTGCGGCACTTGGGGCATGTGGGCTCAGCAGTTGTGGTTCCGAGGTTCTGGAACACAGGCTTAGTAGTTATGGCACATGGGCCTAGTTGTTCCGGGGCATGTGGGATCTTCCTGAATCAGGGATCAAAATTCTGTCTCCAGCATTGGCAGGCAAATTCTTTACCACTGAGCTACCAGGGAAGCCCTGCATGCTTAGGTGCTCAGTCATGTCCAAATCTTTGTGACCCCATTGACCATAGCCCACCAGGCTCCTCTGTCCATGGGATTTTACAGGCAAGAATGCTAGAGTGGATTGCCATTTCCTTTTGCAGGGGATCTTCCCAACCCAGAGACCGAACCTGTGTTTCTTGTGTTTCTCTTGCATTGCAGGTGGATTCTTTACCTGTTGAGCCATCAGGGAAACCTTAAAGAGTGAGGTTTACAGTATATAAAATGAAAAAAAAATCAGGATGCAGGGAAGGCAGGATGGAATGCAGATTGTTACAAATAAATTTAACCCTATTGCAAATATACAACATAACCTTACAGAAGTGGATGGAGAATAAATAAGCTAAACTACACAACTCTGGGAAAGTTTTCTCAGATATTATAAGGCTAAAACCATAAAGTACTATGAACAAAATTTGTACTCTAGTTGGAAAAGTTATTTATGGCAGGGCTACCATTTGGCAATTCTGATTCTAATTTATATGTATAATATGGTTCAAATAATATTAAAAAAATATTTCAGATGACAGCCAGATTTCTTTTTTTACAATAAAATGCTAGAATATACATGAATGTTCTGCATTAGAATTAGACATGTCAATACAAATGTATGTTTATTTTTAACAGATACAGAGATATAGACACATTTAAATATGTGTGTATACATTTATTAGCATGCACACATATACTGGTATGGATGCCGCCTGACACTCCTGGACACACAGGCAAGTCTGGCTCTGTCTCTTGCGGGGTCACTGCTCCTTTCTTCTAGCTCCTGGTGCACACAAGGTTTTGTTTGTGCCCTACAAAAGTCTGTTTCCCCAGTCCTGTGGAAGTTCTGTAATCAAATCCCACTGGTCTCCAAAGAAAAATAGGCCAGGACTATAAAGAAAGCTGAGTGCAGAAGAATTGATGCTTTTGAACTGTGGTGTTGGAGAAGACTCTTGAGAGTCCCTTGGACTGCAAGGAGATCCAACCAGTCCATCCTAAAGGAGACCAGTCCTGGGTGTTCGTTGGAAGGAGTGATGTCGAAGCTGAAACTCCAATACTTTGGCCACCTGATGCAAAGAGTGACTCATTGGAAAAGACCCTGATGTTAGGAAAGATGGAAGATAGGAGAAGAAGGGAACGACAGAGGATGAGATGGTTGGATGATGTCACTAATTTGATGGACATGAGTTTGAGCAATCTCTGGGGGGTTGGTGATGGACAGGGAAGCCTGGCATGCTGCAGTCCATGGGGTCATAGAGTCAGACACCACTGAGTGGCTGAACCAAAATGAAACTGGACTTATGTACAGTAATAGTCTGTTTATGGAAAAGATATGTAGCCACCATACATTATATGTATATTTAATTGCACCATTGTTGACACAACATTTCAGAATAATTTAGTGCTGTGTGACTTTTCTTGCTCCTGGCTTTTAAACATGATGTCAACAATAGCTTCCCATAAAAGTATGTTGCACTTACTATCTAGCCTTGGAAAAAGATGTATAATGAAGATAAAGGATATGTTCTCACAAATTAACTTACAGATTGCAAAAAATACTATAATAATTATAGAATCAGGTTTTCTTTAACAAAATTTTGGTACAAAAGAAAAGCACTTTATTTCCTGATTTTGAATATAGGTAAAAATTATTTCCATCAACTGATAAAATTCTTTTTAAAATAAGAAAGTTTTAAAATCTGAATACAGAAGATTCCTTACAATATTTCCAAGTATAATTTTCACTAATTAAATACTGGCTTATTAAACACTTATCAAACATATTTAAGAATATAAATAATTCTAGAATGGGTATAGTACCAATAGTCAAAAGTAAACAGATAGGGGGAATAATTATTTTTTAGAAGAATCATGGAATTATTTATACAAATAATGCCAAGTGTTTGTAAATATGCAGGACAGATTAAATAATCAACATATTAAAGTAAATTTTCCAAATGCCCTTTTTAAAGTGCTAATCAATCTACATGACTTCTTTATCAGACATAGGATACTTTTTACAGTGAATCTGTTTCTATTCAATAGTTATCATAACAGTTTTAAAACAAATCTCTAGTGAGTATGTTAACCAAAGGAAAGAAGTATAATTAAAGAAAAATAAAAGAGGAAAGCAAACCTAATTTATAGTTCCAAATAAATTATCATGGAATCTATTAATTTTTAATCTTTGATTGCATATATAATTCAGAGAATATAATTTAAACTTTTCCCCCAGAAAAAATTAATGAATTTCTCAATGCTATTACATTATCTGATGAGGATATTACTCTAGGAACATTTAGAACAGCTAGAATATGAAACAATTTTCTTCTACTATATTTACTCAGCCACATTGTAAGCAATATTAGGCATTTATTATGAGTAAATTTTTAATGTTATTTTCTATCTTATTGATTTTTCTAATTCCAATAACCATTTGGAGTTTGCATTTGTTAATAGTTTATTATAAGTCAATACCCTGCCTTTGTCAAATAAATATTCCCTTTCATAATTTAATTACTGTAATACTTACTTTGGTTGACATAAACACTGTCCAAGTTACTTCTATCCTAGGAGATATAATAAAAATGAAACAGCCGAAAAGAGATTTATGCACTCTTGAGTATGCCCCTTACCTTATTAACTGAGGAAGGATTACAGTGTTCTGTCAGTGACACATTCATCACCCTAAAATCAGTCTTTGTTGATCCCTAGGGATCACCACTGAAAATCTGTTTTAACATGTTGTCACTTCTTTTCAATGGACCGATATCTGAAATATAATTCATGATCTCAGTGGCCTTGGGGAAACTTCAGGAGGATTTGATTGTCAATAGAATTCAGTAACTCTTGGTTTTAACCTTCTGTTTATATTACTTATTCATCAGTTCAGTTCAGTTCATTCACTCAGTCGTGTCCAACTCTGTGACACCATGGACTGCAGCACGCCCAGCCTCCCTGTCCATCACCAGCTCCCGGAGTTTACTCAAACTCATGTCCATTGAGTCATTGATGCCATCCAACCATCTCATCCTCGGATGTCCCCTTCTTCCCCTGCCTTCAGTATTTCCCAGCATCAGTCTTTTCCAGTGAGTCAGCTCTTCGCATCAGGTGGCCAAAGTATTGGAGTTTCAACTTCAACATCACTCCTTCCAATGAACACTCAGGACTGATCTCCTTTAGGATGGACTGGTTGGATCTCCTTGCAGTCCAAGGGACTCTCAAGAGTCTTCTCCAACACCACAGTTCAAAAGCATCAGTTCTTCAGTACTCAGCTTTCTTTATACTCCAACTCTCACATCCATGATGACTACTGGAAAAACCATAGCATTGAGTAGATGGACCTTTGTTGGCAAAGTAATATCTCTGCTTTTTAATATGCTGTCTAGGTTGGTCATAACTTTCCTTCCAAGGAGTAAGCATCCTTTAATTTCATGGCTGCAGTCACCATATGCAGTGATGTGGAGCCTAAAAAAATAAAGTCTGCCACTGTTTCCACTGTTTTCCCATCTATTTGCCATAAAGTGATGGGACCAGATGCCATGATCTTAGTTTTCTGAATGTTGAGCTTTAAGCCAACTTTTTCACTCTCCTCTTTCATTTTCATCAAGAGGCTCTTTAGTTCTTGTTTGCTTTCTTCCATAAGGGTGGTGTCATCTGCATATCTGAGGTTACTGAGATTTCTCCTGGCAATCTTGATTTCAGCTTGTGCTTCATCCAGCCCAGTATTTCTCATGATTTAATCTGCAGAGAAGTTAAATAAGCAGGGTGACAATATATAGCCTTGACGTACTCCTTTTCCTATTTGGAACCAGTCTGTTGTTCCATGTCCAGTTCTAACTTTACTTCCTGACTTGCATACAGATTTCTCAAGAGGCAGGTTTAGGTAGTCTGGTATTCCTATCTCTTTCATAATTTTCCACAGTTTATTGTGATCCACACAGTCAAGGGCTTTGTCATAGTCAATAAAACAGAAGTAGATGTTTTTTTCTGGAACTCTCTTGCTTTTTTGATGATCCAGCAAATGTTGGCAATTTGGTCTCTGGTTTATATTACTTATTCATATGTTGAATCTGTATACATCTTCCAATAGCATATCTCATTTTCAAGTTTATGCTATATGTGCCTGAACTTAGCCAAGTGTATATTTCTCCTTGAGTATAAAATTCTATATGGCAGATAATGAACGTATTAATGAACTTTGTGTTAAGCACTTTAGAAATGAGAATAGCTTTATAGAATCAGTGCTGCAGGAGACCTGGGTTTGATCCCTCAGTTGGGAAGATTCCCTGGAGAAGGGAATGGCAACCCATTCCAGTATTCTTACCTGGAGAATTCCATGGACAGAGCAGCTTTATGGAAACAGTCCATAGAGTCTTAAAGAGTCAGACACGAGTGAGGAACTAACATACACAATAATAATAATCAATAGAACAGAATAAAAGATAAACAGAATACTTGTCATATAACTTCAAAAAGCCTTATTCTCTTGCAGTTGAAGCAAGAATCATAGCTTACTATTTTATCAAAAAAATTATAAAGAAAAATTAAACATTTCTAAGAAGCAAAAGAAAGATTGAATATCACCCTTTAGTCTCCAAGAAAACTTGAGGGTAAAATCTATTTCCTGATGCTTTGAAGTTTAAGGTTATGAATGTCATTTGAATTTCTCCTCTCTTCATGTTGAAGGTCATATGTAATGAATGTTTCATAATGTGAATGCTTAAAGACTTACTTATTCCAAAATTTAAATAATAGTTATTCCATTTGTAGAAAAGTATTTACATCAAAAATTATCTTTGGACAAGAAAACATAAAACTGTATTATAAATACAGAAAACTGTAATAGTGTATGCTGTTGTTTGCTGTTTTAGTCACTAAATCATGTCCAACTCTTTTGCAACCCCATGGACTGTAGCCCCGCCAGGTTACTCTGTCCATGGGATTTTTCCAGACAAGAATACTACAATGTGTTGCCATTTCCTTCTCCAGGGAATCTTCCTAACACATGGACCAAATCCGTGTCTCATGCATTGGCCGATGGATTCTTTACCACTGAGCCACGAGGAAAGCCCTTGATAATGAATGATTAATTTATTTTATTTAAATAATTTTATATACCATTAACACGATTTTGGCACTAAGCACGGGTGCCTGCAACCGGTGCACTAAGCATGGCCGAGAGGAGCTACCCCACACCAAGGTCAAGGGCAGAAGCCGAGAATGCCAGGCTGTGACGGCGCAGGAACGGCCGAGAGGAGCTACCCAAGTCCGAGGTTGGGGCGGTGGCCAGGAGGAGCTACCCTGTGTCCGAAGCCAAGAGTGGTGGCCGGGAGGAGCAACCCCCATGTCCAAGGAGCGGTGGCTGAGAGGGCACAGGAGGGTAGAGGAGCTATCCCACATTGAAGGTCAGGAAGGACGTTGGTGAGGAGATACCCTTCATCCAAGGTAAGGAGCAGCGGCTGCACTTTGCTGGAGCAGCTGTGAGGAGATACCCCATGCCCAAGGTAAGAGAACCCCAAGTAAGATGGTAGGTGTTGCAAGAGGGCATCAGAGGGCAGACACACTGAAACCATACTCACAGAACACTAGTCAATCTAATCACACTAGGACCACAGCCATGTCTAACTCAATGAAACCCAAGATGGGTGGGTCATGGTGGAAAGGTCTGACAGAATGTGGTCCACTGGAGAAGGGAATGGCAAACCACTTCAGTATTCTTGTCTTGAGAACCCCATGAACAGTATGAAAAGGCAAAATGATAGGATACTGAAAGAGGAACTCCCCAGGTCAGTAGTTGCCCAACACGCTACGGGAGATCAGTGAAGAAATAACTCCAGAAAGAATGAAGGGATGGAGCCAGAGCAAAAACAATACTCAGCTGTGGATATGACTGGTGACAGAAGCAAAGTCCAATGCTGTAATGAGCACTATTGCACAGGAACCTGGAATGTCAGGTCCATGAATCAAGGCAAATTACAAGTGGTAAAACAAGAGATGGCAAGAGTGAACATCGACATTCAAGGAATCAGCAAACTAAAATGGACTGGAATGGGTGAATTTAACTCAGATGACCATTATATCTACTACTGTGGGCAGGAATCTCTCAGAAGAAATGGAGTAGCCATCATGGTCAACAAGAGAGTCTGAAATGCAGTACTTGGATGCAATCTCAAAAACGACAGAATGCTCTCTGTTCATTTCTAAGGCAAACTATTCAATATCACCATAATCCAAGTCTATGCCCCAGCCAGTAACGCTGAAGAAGCTGAAGTTGAATGGTTCTATGAAGACTTACAAGACCTTTTAGAACTAACACCCAAAAAAGATGTCCTTTTCATTCTAGGGGACTGGAATGCAAAATTAGGAAGTCAAGAAACACCTGGAGTAGCTGGCAAATTTGGCCTGGGAATGTGGAATGAAGCAGGGAAAAGAATAATAGAGTTTTGCCAAGAAAATGCACTGGTCATAGCAAACACCCTCTTCCAAAAACACAAGAGAAGACTCTACACATGGACATCACCAGATGCTCAACACCAAAATCAGATTGATTATATTCTTTGCAGCCAAAGATGCAGAAGCTCTATACAGTCAGCAAAAACAAGACCAGGAGCTGACTGTGGCTCAGATCATGAACTCCTTATTGCCAAATTCAGACTTAAATTGAAGAAAGTAGGGAAAACCACTAGACCATTCAGATATGACCTAAATCATATCCCTTATGATTATAGAGTGGAAGTGAGAAATAGATGTAAGGGCCTAGATCTGATAGATAGAGTGCCTGATGAACTATGGAATGAGGTTTGTGACATTGTACAGGAGACAGGGATCAAGACCATCCCCAAGGAAAAGAAATGCAAAAAAGCAAAATGGCTGTCTGGGGAGGCCTTACAAATAGCTGTGAAAAGAAGAGAGGCAAAAAACAAAGGAGAAAAGGAAAAATATAAGCATCTGAATGCAGATTTCCAAAGAACTGCAAGAAGAGATAAGAAAGCCTTCTTCAGTGATCAATGCAAAGAAATAGAGGAAAAGAACAGAATGGGAAAGACCAGAGATCTCTTCAAGAAAATTAGAGATATCAAGGGAACATTTCATGCAAAGATGGGCTCGATAAGGACAGAAATGGTCTGGACCTAACAGAAGCAGACTATATTAAGAAGAGGTGGCAAGAATACACAGAAGAACTGCACAAAAAGGATCTTCACGACCAAGATAATCATGGTGGTGTGATCACTAACCTAGAGCCAGATATCTTGGAATGTGAAGTCAAGTGCGCCTTAGAAAGCATCACTACGAACAAAGCTAGTGGAGGTGATGGAATTCCAGTTTAGCTATTTCAAATCCTGAAAGATGATGCTGTGAAAGTACTGCACTCAATATGACAGCACATTTGGAAAACTCAGGAGTGGCCACAGGACTGGCAAAGATCGGTTTTCATTCCAACCCCAAAGAAAGGCAATGCGAAAGAATGCTCAAACTACCGCAAAATTGCACTCATCTCACATGCTAATAAAGTAATGCTCAAAATTCTCCAAGCCAGGCTTCAGCAATAGGTGAACTGTCAACTTCCAGATGTTCCAGCTGGTTTTAGAAAAGGCAGAGGAACTAGAAATCAAAATGCCAACATCTGCTGGATCATGGAAAAAGCAAGAGAGTTCCAGAAAAACATCTATTTCTGCTTTATTGACTATGCCAAAGCCTTTGACTGTGTGGATCACAATAAACTGTGGAAAATTCTGAAAGAGAAGAGAATTCCAGACCACCTGATCTGCCTCTTGAGAAATCTGTATGCAGGTCAGGAAGCAACATTTAGAACTGGACATAGAAGAACAGACTGGTTTCAAATAGGAAAAGGAGTACTTCAAGGCTATATATTGTCATCCTGCTTGTTTAACTTATATGCAGAGTACATCATGAGAGACACTGGACTGGAAGAAACACAACCTGGAATCAAGATTGCCAGGAGAAATATCAATAACCTTAGATATGCAGATGACACCACCCTTATGGCAGAAAGTGAAGAGGAACTAAAAAGCCTCTTGATGCAAGTGAAAGTGGAGATTGAAAAAGTTGGCTCAAAGCTCAGCATTCAGAAAATGAAGATCATGGCATCCGGTCCCATCACTTCATGGGAAATAGATGGGGAAACAGTGGACGCAGTGTCAGACTTTATTTTTTGGGGCTCCAAAATCACTGTAGATTGTGATTGCAGCCATGAAATTAAAAGACACTTACTCCTTGAGAGAAGAGTTATGACCAACCTACATAGCATATTCAAAAGCAGAGACATTACTTTGCCAACTAAAGTCCATCTAGTAAGGCTATGATTTTTCCTGTGGTCATGTATGGATGTGAGAGTTGGACTGTGAAGAATGCTGAGCGCCGAAGAACTGATGCTTTTGAACTGTGGTGTTGGAGAAGACTCTTGAGAGTCCCTTGGACTGCAAGGAGATCCAACAAATCCATTCTGAAGGAGATCAGCCCTGGGATTTCTTTGGAAGAAATGATGCTAAAGCAGAAACTCCAGTAGTTTGGCCAACTCATGTGAAGAACTGACTCATTGGAAAAGACTCTGCTGCTGGAAGGGTTGGGGGCAGGAGTAGAAGGGACGACGGAGGATGAGATGGCTGGATGGCATCACTGACTCAATGGACGTGAGTCTGAGTGAACTCCGGGAGTTGGTGATGGACAGGGAGGCCTGGTGTGCTGGATTCATGGGGTCGCAGAGTCAGACACGACTGAGTGACTGAACTGAACACGATTTGATAAATGTACAGGTCAAAAGTGGTATAGGCCAAAATATAGACTTTTGGAATTTTTGCTGCGTCAATACATTTAGTCTATTTTTTACCAGCTGTGTATTGGAAGGAAATGATAAATTACCCATAGGCCACTTAGTTAATTATTGTCCTCATTCAAAACACAGTGAAACAAAAGAATACCTAAATTAACAAACTTACTAAATATATGTGTTATATAAATTACAAATTTAAATTTTTCTAAATTAAAGAAGACATTGTGAAAAGCAATTATAAATAATCCAAAATGTAAAGATAGTTTTTAATAGAAAAAATCTAACTACAATTCTTTTATATTCTGTAAATTTGGCTTTCTCATTGTTTAGAACAAACAGGAGATCAATTTTTGTATTTAATTATGCACCTTTTCTAAAATAAATAAATAAAACATACCTAAGTTTAAATTTTATTTCAAGTTTAAGTAACTTTTATTGTTTTTCATGAGATAAAACTAATTCATAATCTTAATAGAAATATTGAATTATATAATACCATAATATGTGACAGCTATAGACCTCTATTTGCAATATTTTTAACTATATTAGAAATAGTGCCCCTTCCATTATAAGAGTTATATAAACATTTTGATGTAATTTATTCATATATTTTCTTTTTGAACATATTTATTTTTTATATAATTGAATTGTGCTATACTAGGATATTTTTATCATTTCCAATATTTTGCCATCATAAACTAATAAGCAAAATGTCATATCTGTGTATATAGTGTTTTTCATATTTCTAATTACTTCCTTTGAATAGATTCCTAGGCCTAGAACAGTGGCATTAAATGGTATGGATATTTTAAATGTTTGCTCAACAAATTAAAACTTGTTTTTGAAGTTAGTTCAATCAATTAATATTCAGCGAATGTTCATTTTACTTGTCCATATCATCTAGGAATGTGACAGCTTTTAATCTTAGAATATGTTATGTATTTTTTCACTAATGATTAAAAATAATTAGTTTCTGCTTTGTTTTCTATGGATTTTGCTTGTACATTAGTTTCTTTTATTCTTTTTGAATTTTTTCTTACAAAGTTCACAAGTATTCTACATATTTTAATTATCAACTAATATTTTATTATATTTTACTCCTGATTTTATTTTAATATTGTGACTATGAGTTTTCTTATGTGCATTTTAATAAAGTGACAGTTTTCCCTTTTTAAAACTTTTATGTAATTCATTTAAGGTTATTATTTGTAATCAATCCCAAATGTTGTCCTAAAATGTATACTGTGCACATGTGCTAAGTCAGTTCAGTCATATTTGACTCTTGGTGAGACTTTGGACTATACCCTGCCAGGCTCCTCTGTCCATGGGATTCTCCAGGCAAGAATACTGGAGTGAGTTGCCATGCCCTCCTCCAGGGAGTCTTCCTAACCCAGGGATTACACTGCATCTTCTGTGGTTCCTGCAGAGCAGGCAGATTCTTTACTGATGAGCCACTGGAAGCCCAAATTTTGGAAGCCCTTACATTTTGGAAGCCCAAAATATACACTAGTACTCCTTATCTTTTTTTCATGTTGTTTTTATCTATTTTGAAGTAATTTTGATAGGTGATTGGAGATGAGATACTTTTCTGTTTTTATATCTGACCTCCAAATGCCAATGAGCACATATAATTTATTGAAAATGCCACTCCTTCCTAATGGCTTGTTATATTTCCTTTATTATATGTGAAATAATTACTCATATTAGGGTCTGCTTCTGATTTGTCTGATATGCCTGTCTTTTCTTGTATCGCTACAGCATTGTTTCATTTACCATGTTTTACATGTAGTAAAAAAAACTTTCCTGTTTCATTTTTTTCAAAACAAATTTAATTTACTTTGCCTATTATTTTTCCTCAGGAATGTTCAAATATTTCATAATTATTCAAGCTCTAAAATGACCACTGTAATTTCTATTAATGTTCAATTACATCTACATATTATTTAGATATTTTAAATTTATATACATGCAACATTGGAGTACCTCAATATGAAAGGCAAATGATAACAAGCATAGAAAGAGACATTGACAATAACTCAATAATATTAATGGTGGCAGACCAGCACCAAATTTACATCAGTGGACAGATCATCTATACAGAAAAGGATCAAAAGCGAATACACCGGACAGCTGCATGACAATAAAATAGACATCCTAGAAGAAATGGACGAATCCTTAGAAAGGTATAATCTCACAAAACTATACCAAGAAGGGCTACTCTCCCCTTCAGAGATGACCCACACTCTGTCTGAGGAGTGTGCTTCTCTCTAAAAGAAAATCCACTTCTTACCTATCAAAAAAAAAAAAAAAAAAGAGAGAGAGAGAGAGAGAGAAAGAAACAAAAACCCTGAATCAGGAAGAAATAGGAAATATGAGCCAACCAATTAGCAATACTGAAATTGGAACTAGGACTGAAAAACAAACAAAAGTCCAAGACCAGATGGTTTCACAGGCAAACTTTATCAAACATTTAGAGAAAAGTTAAACCTATCCTCCTGAAACTATCCCAAAAATTGCAGAGGAAGAACCATTTCCAAATTGATTCTATGAGGCCACCATTATCCTGATACTAAAACCAAGCAAAAATACCACAGAAAAGAAAATTACAGGTCAATATAACTGGGTGAACATAAATGGAAAAATCTTTAACAAAATACTAGAAAATTGAATCAAAAAATATATTAAAAGGATTATACATAATGATCAAGTGGGATTTACCCCAGGTATACAAAGATTTTTCATTATCCACAAATCAATCAGTATGATACACCATATTAACAAATTGAAGAATAAAAAACCATATGGTCATCCCAACAGATGCAGAAAGAGTTTAACAACATTCAATATCCATTTATGATAAAAACTCTCCATAAAAGGACATAGGTGGAACCTACTCAACATAATAGGACCATATATGATAAAACCACAGCTAACATCATAATCAATGGTGAAAAGCTGAAAGCATTTCCTCCAAGATGAGAAACAAAACAAGATATCCATTGTTGCCACTTTTATACTACATAGTTTTAGAAGTCCTAGCCATAGCAATCATAGAAACAAACAAACAAACAAAGGAAACCATGTTGGAAAAGATGTAAATTTTTCATTGTATATAGATGCTGTGATACTATAAATAGAAAATTCTAAAGAGGCTACCAGAAAACTACTAGAGCTCATTAATGAATTCAGTAAAGTTGCAGGATACAAAATGAATACACAGAAATCTGTTACATTTCTATACAGTAACGATGAAATTTAGACTGCATTGAAGGTGGCTCAGTGGTAAAGAATACACCTTCAATGCAGGAGTTGCAGGAGACGCAAGTTCAATCCCTGGGTGGGGAAGATCCCCTGAAAGAGGGCATGGCAACCCACTCTAGTATTCTTGTCTGGAGAATCCCATGGACAGAGGAGACTGGCAGGCTACAATCCATGGGGTCACAAAGAGTTGGACATGACTGAAGCAACTTAGCATGCACACATGCAAAGAGGCAAAAGACCTGTACTCTGAAAACTCTTAAATGCTGATGAAAGAAATTGAAGGTGACAGAAGTAGATGGAGAGATATACCATGTCTTAGACTGGGTGAATCAATAATGTCAAAATAACTATACTATCCAAGCAATCTACAGATTCAATGCAATGTTTATCAAATTACCAATGGTGTTTTTCATAGAACTAGACAAAAATATAAAAAATTTCATAGAAACACAAAAACTCTTACTATCCAAAACAATTTTTAGAAAGAAAAACGAAACCTGAGACATAAGCCTCCCTGACTTCAGATTATACCATAAAGGTAAAACAGTATGGTACAGACACAAAAGGCAGTCATGGAGATCAATGGAACAGAATGCCCCAAAATAAACCCATGCACTGATCGCCAATTAATCTACGACAAAGGAGGCAAGAATATACAATGGAGAAGACAGTCTTGTCAATAATTGGCACTGGGAAAACTGGACAGTTCCATGTAAAAGAATGAAATTAGAACATTCTCTAATAACATAAACAAAAGTAAACTCAAAGTGATTTGCTGCTGCTGCTGCTGCTAAGTCGCTTCAGTCGTGTCCGACTCTGTGCGACCCCAGAGACGGCAGCCCATCAGGCTCCCCCGTCCCTGGGATTCTCCAGGCAAGAACTTAAATGCCTAGATATAAAACCAGACAGTCTAAAACTCCTAGAGGAAAACATACTCAGAACACACTTTGAAGTAAATCACAGCAGTAACTTTTTGGATCTTTTTCCAGAGTAATGGAAACTAAAACAAAAATAAACAAATGGGACCTAATTAAATTCAAAAGCTTTTGCACAGCAAAGGAAACCATAAAGAGAACAAAAAGACAATCTACAGAATGGGAAATAGTATTTGCAAATGATGTGACTGACAAGGTATTTATTTCTAAAATATACAAACCACTCATATAGCTCAGTACCAAAAACAAAAAAAAACAACCCAATCAAAAAGTAGCAGAAGATTTAAATAGACATTTCTCCAAGAATACATACAAATGGGCAAAGACACATGAAAAGATGCTCGACATCACTAATTGTTAGAGAAATGCAAAACAAAACTAAATGCCTCACTCAGGTCAGAATGGCTGTCATCAAAAAATCTAAAAATAATAAATCCTGGAGTTGGTGTGGAGAGAAAGGAACCCTTCTACACTGTTGTTAGAAATGTAAATTGGTACAGCCACTATGGAACAGTATGGAGTTTCCTTAAATAAACTAAAAATAGAGCTAACATATGATCCTGAAATTCCACTCTTGGGCATATATCCAGAGAAAACCTAATTTGCAAAGATACATGCACTGCAATATTCATTGCAGAACTGCAATAGCCAAGACATGGAAGAAACCTAAATGTCCATTGACTGATGAATAAAGAAAGAAAATGTGGTATATTTATACCATGGAATATTCCTCAGCCTTAAAAAGAATGAAATGATGTCTTTTGTAGAAACATGGATAAACTTACAGGTTATCTTACTAAGTGAAGTAAGTCACACTAAGCCAAATAACATGATATCAGTTATAAGTGGAGTCTAAACAAATACAAATTATTTACAAAACAGAAGGAGAATGGCAGACACAGGAACCAAACATTTTACCAAAGGGGAAAAGGTGAGAGGAGGGATAAACTAGGAGTTTGCGATTGACACAATATACACACCGCTGCTGCTGCTGTTGCTGCTATGTTGCTTCAGTCGTGTCCAACTCTGTGTGACCCCATAGACGCCAGCCCACCAGGCTCCCCCGTCCCTGGGATTCACCAGGCAAGAACACTGGAGTGGGTTGCCATTTCCTTCTCCAGTGCATGAAAGTGTAAAGTCAAAGTGAAGTCACTCAGTCATGTCCAACTCTTAACGACCTCATGGACTGCAGCCTACCAGGCTCCTCCATCCATGGGATTTTCCAGGCAAGAGTAATGGAGTGGGGTGCCATTGCCTTCTCCAATATACACTACTATATATAAAATAGATTAGCAACAGGGACCTACCATATAGCACAGTATTTTATACTCAGTATTTTATAATTATCTATAGTAGAATGGGAAAGACTAGACATCTTTTCAAGAAAATTGAAGATACCAAGGGAACATTTCATGCTAAGATGAACTCGATAAAGGACAGAAATGGTATGGACCTAACAGAAGCAGAAGATATTAAGAAAAGGTGGCAAGAATACACAGAAGAACTGTACAAAAAAAAAAAAAAAAAAGATCTTCACAATGCAGATAATCACGATGTGATCATTCACATCTAGGTGAGTGTGATCACTCACCTAGAGCCAGACATCCTGCAATGTGAAGTCAAGTGGGCCTTAGAAAGCATCACTGCGAACAAAGCTAGTGGAGGTGATGGAATTCCAGTTGAGCTATTTCAAATTGTCAAAGATGATGCTGTGAAAGTGCTGCACTTAATATGCTAGCACATTTGGAAAACTCAGCAGTGGCCACAGGACTGGAAAAGGTCAGTTTTCATTCCAATCCCAAAGAAAGACAATGCCAAAGAATGCTCAAACTACCACACAATTGCACTCATCTCACACGCTAGTAAAGTAATGCTCAAAATTCCCCAAGCCAGGCTTCAGCAATACGTGAACTGGGAACTTCCAGATGTTCAAGCTGGTTTTAGTTGCCAACATCTGCTGGATCATGTAAAAAGCAAGAGAGTTGCATAAAAACATCTATTTCTGTTTTATTGACTATCCCAAATCCTTTGACTGTGTGGATCACAATAAACTGGAAAATTCTGGAAGAGATGGGAATACCAGGCCACCTGACCTACCTCTTGAGAAACCTGTATGCAGGTGAGGAAGCAACAGTTAGAACTGCACATGGAACAACAGACTGTTTCCAAATAGGAAAAGGAGCACGTCAAGGCTGTATATTGTCACCCTGCTTATTTAACTTATATGCAGAGTACATCATGAGAAACCCTGGGCTGGAAGAAACACAAGCTAGAATCAAGATTGCCTGGAGAAATATTGATAACCTCAGATATACAGATGACACCACCCTTATGGCAGAAAGTGAAGAGGAACTAAAAAGCCTCTTGATGAAAGTGAAAGTGGAGATTGAAAGAGTTGGCTTAAAGCTCAACATTCAGAAACTGAAGATCTGGCATCCAGTACCATCACGTCATGGGAAATAGATGGGGAAAGAGTGGAAACAGTGTCAGACTTTATTTTTTGGGGCTCCAGAATCACTGCAGATGGTGATTGCAGCCATGAAATTGAAAGAAGCTTACTCCTTGGAAGAAAAGTTATGACCAACATAGACAGCATATTTAAAAGCAGAGACATTACTTTGCCAACAAAGGTCTGTCTAGTCAAGGCTATGGTTTTTCCAGTGGTCGTGTATGGATGTGAGAGTTGGACTGTGAAGAAGGCTGAGCGCTGAAGAATTAATGCTTTTGAACTATGGTGTTGGAGAAGACTCTTGAGAGTCCCTTGGACTGCAAGGAGATCCAGCCAGTCCATTCTGAAAATCAACCCTGGGATTTCTTTGGAAGGAATGATGCTAAAGCTGAAACTCCAGTACTTTGGCCACCTCATGCGAAGAGTTGAGTCATTGGAAAAGACTCTGATGCTGGAGGGATTGGGGGCAGGAGGAGAAGGGGACAACATAGGATGAGACGGATGCATGGCATCACTGACTCAATGGACATGAGTCTGAGTGAACTCTGGGAGTTGTTGATGGACAGGGAGGCCTGGCGTGCTGCAATTTATGGGGTCACAGAGAGTAGGACACGACTGAGCAACTGCACTGATAGCAGAAAAGAATCTGAAAGAGCATAAATAAATATATTCAATGATATGGGCTTCCCTGGGGGCTCAGATTGTAAAGAATCTGCCTGCAATATGGGAGACCCAGCTTCAGACCCTTCGTTGGGAAGATCCCCTGGAGAAAGGAATGGCTACTGACTCCAGTATTCTTGTCTGGAGAATTCCATGGACAGAGGAGCCTCAGTAGATGGGATCGCAAAGAGTCAGAAGCAACTGAGCGGCTAACACACATACGCACACATTTAGTTATATAACTGAATCACTGTGCTGTACACCTAAAACTAACACAATATTGTAAATCAACTATACTTCAGTAAAAACAAGGAGCTATGCCTCTAGATTTTAAAATAAACTTTTCTTTGATATTGGAATCTTTCTTTTCAATTTTTTTTGGTGAGAGCAATTCCAGTTTTATTTCTTTGTAGCTACATATATATAAGTACATAGACAGTTATTTTCTTTTTATAAGTAACATCTTTTCTCTATTGTTCTGTGACTTGCTTTTTCAATTCACAACATTATCATAGAGCTAGTCTCATTAGCACTATATTGTTTTCTTTAACATTCTTTAATATTCTACAGAAGAGATTATGGCAGGATTTTAAAATATTTCCTCTATTGGTAGATTAAATTTGTTTCTACTTTTTTCTATAACAATGTTACAGCATCTACATATTTTTTGGAACATATGAAAACATATGAAAAGTTCTGTATGATGGGTTCAAGCTGAATTTCAAGTTTACTTCGTAGATATGTTCAAAAGTTTGAGAGATGTAGTCAAACTGTCTTGAATTTATGTCCTTTCTAACAGTATATTGGAGTGTCTGTTTCCTTTTATTCTTGTCAAATTTAATATTGTTGTTGTTCACTCGTTCAGTCATGTCTGACTCTGCTACCCCATGGGCTGCAGCATGCCAGGCTTCCCTGTCCATCACCATCTCCTGCAGTTGGCTTAAATTCATGTCCATTAAGTTGGTGATGCCATTCAACCATTGTGCCTTCTGTTGCTTCTTCTCCTTTTGCCTTCAGTCTTTCCCAGCATCAGGGTCCCTTCCAATGAGTTGGCTCTTCATATCAGGTGGCCAAAATATTGGAGCTTCAGCTTCAGGATCAGTCCTTTGATATTGGTATATTTCTTAAAAAATACTACAAATCACTTTTTCATGTTTTATAATCTGAATGCATCACCCCTCCTAATTCATATGTTACACCCTAATCCCCAAGGGCAGTAGTATTAGGAGGTGGGACCCTTGGGAGGTGACTAGATTATGAGGGCAATGAATGGGATTAGTGTTCTTATGAAAAAGACTTCAATGAGATTCCTCATTCCTTCAACCATGGAAGGATACAAGAAGTCTATAACCTGAAAGAAGTCCCTCACTCAACCATGCTGGAACTAACCCTGATCTAGGACTTTCAGCTTCCATAAAACTAAGAAATAAATTTCTGTTGTTTATAAACTACATACACAGTCTGGGTATTTTGTTATAAAAGACCAAACATACTCTAAAAGACATCATATCTGGCTTTTGATCTTTGGCTCTAGATTAAACATTTTTATTTGGAATATTGGAAATTAAGAAATAAGGTTTGTGAAGTGAGGGTAAGTTCTAAGAAGCTAAGATCACAAAGCAGAGTAGCCACAGAAATGCAATGGTACTTAAAGCTTCTGGATTTCACTTCTATACATATAATTGTCTATTAATTAAGAATTCTTTATTAAGCCAAGTTTAAAGGACAAGTGAAGTTATAATTTTTATGTGAATATTTTAATAAGAAACCTTTTAATATCCCTTAACATTTAGGTATACAGAAAAAAAAATACTGTTTTTTTCTTTGAATAAATACTAATTTTACTACTGGGCTTCTAAAACTACCTTTTAAACACAATCTTCTAAAGCCCACTTTCTTCTGAAAGATCCAACAACAGAAAAAGTGTGATTTGTTCTGCCAATATTAAAGCAAATGGGTTTTTTTAATTAAAATTATAATCAAAATGGAATTTAATTTTGCTCAATTGATTTGTATTTTGCATGGAAATGTGGAAACCTTGCCATCATTCAGTATTCCAATAGCATTGGCATTAGAGGCATAATTTATTTAAAGAGAGCTTTTTGTGCTAACTTGCTCATTTTTCAAATGTCTCCTCCAAGCAGTGGGATTTCAATATGTTGACTTCCGTGTCTCTTGAAGTTCTCAGAATAATAAATGATTTGAAATATCATTTATATTTTAAATTTTCTTATGAATAATTGGTCACATTCTTCATACTAATCCCAAGACACCACTTGCATTCAAAATTCCTTCACAGTGTTGTTTTCTCTTTTAATTTCTCACTCCCTTTTCTCATTAACCCACTGCCACTAACTTTGCCAACCAACTCAATGGCACTTTAATTTACAATAAGATTTCACATTTGACACACAGCTATCATAAATGAAGTATGCTAAAAAGGTAAATATATCACCTCTGTGTATCCTGTCTATTCACTCATCTTTCTTTCAGCCTTTCCCTTCCTCAATCTAGTCTGCTTTCTTATTTTCAATAATCAAAGCATTGCTTTGATCAACTCATTCTTCTACTAAAAAAATATTCTGATGATCTTAATTAGTTAAAGTGCTATACATAAATCCTTTACCCTTGTAGTTTTTAGACTAGTTTGTTCACTGTCTCTCAAACCTTATTGTCCAAGCCACTGGTTTGGGTATTAGTTTCCCCAACATAGACTTCCCAGCACATCCTTTTCTCACAAGTGGCAGGATAATTTGTTGAGACATTGTTTACATTTTGCTATTTTCCCCTCAATATTCCAAGTTGGTTCTTAAGAATATAGAACCTTGATTAAGGGAAAATTTATTTTTCCAGAGGTAAAGGAGAAAATTGTCATAGAACAGGTTTTGTTATCTTTGTTTTTCCAGAAGTCCAAACACCTTGAAGATTTTCTACTTACTAAAGGAAGTGAAGGGAAAATAAAGTGGGTAGAAAGAAAAAGAGAGAAAGGAAGTCTATGTCTCAGAGGGAAAGAAGATTAGCAGGTAACAAGAATATAGGTGAGCACTACTCACTGCCTAACTTTCTAGATGTGGCGCAGATGGTAAAGAATCTGATAGCGCTAGAGATAAAGAACCCCCACCTGCCAATACAGGAGACATGAGACGAGGCTTCGATCCCTAGGTCAGGAAGATCCCCTGGAGGAGGACATGGCAACCCACTCAAATATTGTTGCCTGGAGAATCCCATGGAAAGAGGAACCTGGAGGGCTACAGTTCATGGGGTCACAAAGAGTCGGACATGAATAAAGTGACTTAGTGCACACACACTGTGGCCCAGTGGTGCCCAGGACAGGTGGTCACACAGCAGACAATAATGAACTGATTTCTGGAAACCTCAAAGAGGAGATAACTTATGTACTAATTCCACCAGAAGCAAAGATCTTTGGGTGCAAAGTTGACGTAGAAGCAATAATGGCTGCAGTTAATGGGCTACATTTCATTTGAATAAAATAATCATACATTTTTTTTTGGACATGTAATGTGTAAAGTAAGATACCATCTACAACCATCCATCTTCTGAGACTTAATTCAAATTCTACATTGTCATATTTTTTTTCCTGAAATAACCACAATTCAAATAATTTCTTTACTTCTGAATTGACTGTTCCTTTTGTTCATAATTTATCATCATCTGCCCATTTTATCTCTTTTATTTTATATACAAATTACTTATAATTTCTATCATGTATAGTTATTTTTAGTTTGATGTTTTTATATCCTGTCTCTACTAGAAAAAATATAAACTGCTTCTAAAGCATGTACTATGATTTTTAGTCCTGTGCTTAGTTGCTCAGTCATGTCTGACTTTTTGTGACCCCGTGTACTATAGCTCACCAAGCTCCTCTGTCTATGGGGATTCTCCAGGCAAGAATACTGGAGTGGGTTGCCATGCCCTCCTCCATGGGATCTTCCCAACCCAGGGATCAAACCCAGGTCTCCCGCATTGCAGGCAGATTCCTTACCACTTGAGCCACCAGGGAAACGCAAGAATACTAGAGTGAGCAGCCTATCCCTCCTCCAGGGGAACTTCTAAACCCAGGAATCAAACCAGAGTCACCTGCATTGCAGGCAGCTTCTTTACCAGCTGAGCTACCCAGGATGTCCCATTTACAGTCCTAGTAGCCTTCAAAATTCCTATTGCTGTTCCTTGCATCTAGAGAATACAATTAATATTGATTCAGTTTTAGTTATTCCTGTTTAAGTTTTTCACCTTGATGACTATACATTTCCCCATTTCTTCTTTAATATTTAAAACATATATGCATATTTCAGAAAAGTTTTGTCTAGTGCCTTTCCAATGCAATCTAATTACTTGAGTTTTATGTTTTATAAGACAGTGTTCAGCCTTCATATAGTAATTATGACTTTAACAAACCAAATAATATTTCAGTGTCTTCTTGAGATAAATGACAAATGAAAAGAGTAGGGTTTGTTTTCCAGTTCCTCAGTTCTCAGGTGCACCAAGATTGCTTCCTTGTGTTTAGCAGTGTTGCTAAGCTAACTTTGGTAGTTTCTGACTTCTGCAATTTAGTCTGTTCTATCAGGAGTGAACTCTGAGTCAGGATGGGATGTGTTACCATCTGACAGACACACAAATCCCCTGAGACTCAGAGGATATTCTTACAGGGAGATTCTGTTCCACATGATACAGTCCCCTTGGTGTTCAAAATTATTATTTTATTGGAACTGAAAATAAATACAGGCTTAGGAAAAATTAGATAACATAAATTTTGCTGTCAGTTTTCAAAGAAAACTCAATTAGTTTTCCATGTGGGGACCAAGGAGCATGCTGTTTCTTGTCTGAGTTGAAATATTGACGACTTAAGCAAAAATGAAACTCCCAATGTTAATGAAACTTTTCTTCAGTTTACTGCATCCTTTGATCAGAAGAGCATAGAACAACTCCCACAAATTCTCTGAAGACTTATTCTTTGGGAAAACTATCAGATTTCAAATCTTGTATGGTCTTTGACTTGAGATGGATATTTCCTGTTTAAATCAGTGAAAGTAAAGATCTACAATTAAATAATTCTTTTCTAACTATTTTGACAAAGTAGAACTTTGAAAACAGAACTTTATGAATCAATAATAAAAATAAGGACGCTTATATATCCTTGTCATATTGTATGTTTACTCTCACAAACAAGTGAGTGTTTTTTTCCATATCCTAATGTAGAATCCAATTACAAACACAAATCAATTGCTACATGTTCAGTTGATTGTGATTTACAGACTTCCTTTAATCTCTCCTTCTGGATGCTCACCCTATATAGATGGGTCCTTCAGATCTCTATGATTAGGTTGGCCATTTCCCCAGGCTCTGCAATAAATCAGGGACTTACTTCAGTACTCAGGTGGTTTTTTTTTCTGCCAGTCTTACTGTGTCCCACAACAGGGAATAAAGCTTTTGTCTTGTTTCTAAGAATAGCTGTCTTTGAATGCCATGATTACAATGAGTGCTTTCTGTCTTCATAATTTGCCTAGCCCTTTAGTTTAGTTTAGTTTTTTTTTTTTTTTTTCATTTTCTGTAATGTCAAACATTGACCATTGAGCTCCACTCATGCTCACTGGACTTCCCTTCTCCCCAGACCTCTGCCTTCTGGACACATGGCTATAAGGCCACCTACCTACTGCCCTCTGCTTCTTGCATATTTCCTTCACAACAGCTTTTTTAAAACTCATACCTCTTATTTTCAGTCACAAAGTTAAGCCTATGATCCAGCTAAACTTAGAGAGGAGACAGGAGAAAGGAAAACTAAAGAAAGGTAACAAGTAAAAGTGAAGGTGACTGAGGATGAGAGCAGAACAAAGGCAGCAAGAGCTATTCCCAGATACAGATGTCATGGGTGGGCACAGTAGAGTTGAAGTAATGGTGACCTTCTGGGGGTGCTGGCATTCTGGGCACCAATGCTCTCCTGCTTCCACATAAAGCTTCTGTCACTTGACCAGAGACTGCATGAGCCCTGTACAGCCATCTTTAACACAACAGGTGAAAAGACTAGATCACATGAAAGGGCCCAACATCTATCAGAAACAAGATAACATGACCAGTGCGATTCTCCATGAAGTTCTCCTCTGGATATGTTTGTTGTCTTTTTTTTTTTTTCCCCTGGTAGATGGGTCTTCACTACTGTCATTATGGCATGTGAAATCGCCACCCTGGCATGAAAACACAGGAATCTTTCTGTAAATTTACGACTCATCATATTATACTACTTTCTGTCTGGTATTTAGAGCCCAGTCATTTATGGTATCTTTGGAAATGTGTGTGTGTGTGTGTGTGTGTGTGTGTGTGTGTGTGTGTGCTAAGTCACTTCACTGTGTCTGGCTGTTTGCAACCTTATGATCTTAGTCTGCCAGGTTGCTCTGTCCATGAGATTATCCAGGCAAGAATGCTGGAGTGGGTTACCATGCCCTCCTCCAAGGAATCTTCCCAATCAAGGGGTAGAACTTGTATCTCTTATGTCTCCTGCATTGGCAGTTGGGTTCTTTACTACTAGTGCACCTGGGGAAACTCCTTTGAAACTAAGAAAGTGAGAGTCATTCAGTTGTGACTCTTTGTGACCCCATGGACTATACAGTCCATGGAATTTTCCAGGCCAGACTACTGGGTAGCCTTTCCTTTCTCAAGGGGATCTTCCCAACCCAGGGATTGAACCCAGGTCTCACACATTGCAGGCAGATTCTTTACCAGTTGAGCCACAAGGGAAGCCCCTTTGAAAGATAATTCAAAGCAAACACTTTAAGGTTGAAGCATGAAAGAGAGAGTTGGCCAGAAATGGAATCAGTTCAGAAGCCCAATATAATAGCTCAAGAATTATCATGTGCAATGTGCCCTAAAGATTTATTTAGGCCCCTACCAAAGACAATCATCTTTGGATAATGTGCTATCCCTAAGAGGCTGAGTCAGCATCCTAAGCATTGCTGCTTCCTCGGGAGAGGGGAAGGTCCCAGTGTCCTCAGGCCTGGTCTTCTCCCATTTGGTGAACTGCTATGTTACCTACGCAGCTGGGTCATAGGATTGAATAACTTTAAATATCATTTATCGAGCATCTTAGTTTTTTAGTTAAATAAAATGAAGTGTGGGATGAATCACTATTGATTATGGAAAATGGCCATTTGAAGGGCAGATGGCATTATTGCAAAAATCTGAGAGTAGAGGAAAAAGGACTCTACTTACTTTTGTTGGGTTGGAAAGCATGTTTGTTGTAAATGGAAATGATGAACTTTAAGGTCTGAAGGCCTCTCTTATGTTCATTGACTCAAGTCCTGTCCAACAAGGTTCTAGGTTAGGAAGCTCTGCACCAGGACTTCCTTGTCTCCCCTTGATGAGTGAGGAGGTATTCTTCATTTACTTTACCAATTTTATCCAGTTTTATTGATAATGTTGGTTTATAACACTATGTTAATTTCACATGTACATTACATTTCTACTTCTGAATATCTTACAGTGTACTCACCACCAAAAACCTAGTTTCCATACATCACCCTGTAGTTAATACACTTTACCCATTTGCCTGGGCTTCCCTGGTGGCTCAGTGGTAAAGAATCTGCCTGCCATTTCAGAAGACACAGGAGACATGGGTTTGATCCCTGGGTCAGGAAGATCCCATGGAGAAAAGGGTGGCAACCCATCCCAGTATTCTTGCCTGTAAAATCCCATGGACAAAGGAGCCTGGTGGCTACAGTTCAGGGGGTGTCACAAAGAATCAGACATGGCTGAGCATGCATGCAAGACTTATAAATAAATACCAGTTTTCATTTTCACAGACCCTCTACTTGAAGATGGGATTTTGATTCTGTCACAGGAAGCAGTACAAGGGGAGCTGCAGAAGTTTTCAGTCTGTACTTAATTTAGCACTGCTATTGCCTGTGGGTGGCTTTTGACAACCACAGAGCTACTGCAAGACTTAAGTTTTATCATATATACCATTGTGCCTCTGAATGCACTTTTGTAGATTTATGACAGTTTTGAGCGAGCAGGTTACTACATAATGACTTGTGAATCTGGGATTATACTTCAGGGAAAGGGATAATTTTGCAGATAACAAACTTTTACAGTTCCTGTTCATGATGTGTTTAGCAGAAAAACAATTTATTTCTCACTCTAGTTTGTTTCTTTAATCTCAGGCCACATAAAATGTAACTAAGTCAGTCAGCTATGGATACAAAAAGTCTTCTTTCTGCATTATCATTATTGTTTTACTTTCTTGGGCAAGTTACAGACTATTGCCATAGGCACCACTTCTACCTATCTTAACATGGTGTTTTTCATAGCCCTATTTGATATATTTCAGTCAGTCAGTCACTCAGTCATGTCTGACTCTTTGTGACCCCATGGACTGCAGCAATCTAGGCTTCCCAGTCAATCACCAATACCAGGAGCTTACTAAAACTCATGTCCATTGAGTTGTGATGCCATTCAACTATCTCATCCTCTGTCATCACTTCTCTTCCCACCTTCAATCTTTCCCAGAATCAGGGTCTTTTCCAATGTGTCAGTTCTTCACATCAGGTGACCAAAATATTGGAGTTTCATCTTCAGCATCAGTCCTTCCAATGAATATGCAGGACTGATTTCCTTTAGGATGGACTGGTTGGATCTTTTTGCAGTCCAAGGGACTCTCAAGAGTCTTCTCCAACACCACAGCTCAAAAACACCAATACTATGGCACTCAGCTTTCTTTATAGTCCATCTCTCACATCCAAGCATGACTACTGGAAAAACCGTAGCTTTGACTAGGTGGAACATTTTTGGCAAAGTAATGTCTCTGCTTTTTAATATGCTGTCTAGGATAGTCATAACTCCTCTTCCAAAAAGTAATCATCTTTTAATTTCATGGCTGCAGTCACCATCTGCAGGGATTTTGGAACACGCAAAAAAATAAAGTTTGTCACTGTTTCCATTGTTTCCCCATTTATTTGCCATGAAATGATGGGACCAGATCCCATGATCTTAGTTTTCTGAATTTTGAGTTTTAAACCAACTTTTTCACTCTCCTCTTTCATTTTCATCAAGAGGCTCTACCATATGCTTTCTACCATAAGGGTAGTGTCATCTGCATATCATCTGAGGTTATCGATATTCCTCCTGACAATCTTGATTCCAGCCTGTGGTTCATCCTGTCCAGCATTTTTCATGATGTACTTTGCATATAAGTTAAGTAATCATGGTGACAATATACAGCCTTGATGTACCCCTTTCCCAATTTGGAACCAGTCTGTTGTTTGATGCCAAGTTTTAACTGTTGCTTCTTGACCTGTATACAGATTTCTAAAGAGGCAGGTCAGGTGGTCTGGAATTCCCATCACTTTAGAATTTCCACAGTTTATTGTGATCCACACAGTCAAAGGCTTTGGCATAGTCAATAAGGCAGAAATAGATGTTTTTCTGGAACTCTCTTGCTTTTTCGATGATCCAGCAGATGTTGGCAATTTGATCTCTGGTTCCTCTGCCTTTTCTAAAACCACCTGGAACATCTGGAAGTCCATGGTTCACGTATTGTTGAAGCCTGGCTTGGAGAATTTTGAACATTACTTTGTTAGCGAGTGAAACGAGTGCAATTGTGCGGTAGTTTGAGCATTCTTTGGCATTGCCTTTATTTGGGATTGGAATGAAAATTGATCTTTTCCAGTCCTATGGCCACTGCTGAGTTTTCCAAATATGCTGGCATATTAAGTGAAGCACTTTCACAGCATCATCTTTCAGGATTTGAAATAGCTCAACTGGAATTTCATCACCTCCACTAGCTTTGTTAGTAGCGATGCTTCCTAAGGCCCACTTGACTTTGCATGCTAGGATGTCTGTTTCTAGGTGAGTGTGAGGATCACATTTTCATGATAATCTGGGTCATGAAGATCTTTTTTGTGTAGTTCTTCTGTGCATTCTTGCCACCTCTTCTTAATATCCTCTGCTTCTGTTAGGTCCATACCATTTCTGTCCTTTATTGAGCCCATCTTTGCATGAAATGTTCCTTTGGTATCTCTAATTTTCTTGAAGAGATCTCTAATTTTTCCCATTCTATTGTTTTCCTCTATTTCTTTTCATTGATCACTGAGGAAGGCTTTCTTATCTCTCCTAGCTCTTCTTAGGAACTCTGCGTTCAAATGGGTATATCTTTCCTTTTCTCTTTTGCCATTTGCTTCTCTTCTTTTCTCAGCTATTTGTAAGGCCTCCTCAGACAGCCAGTTTGCCTGTTTGCATTTCTTTCTCTTGGGGATGGCCTTGATCATTACCTCCTGTACAATGTCATGAACCTCCATCCATGGTTCTTCAGGCACTCTCTCTAGATGCAGAGAAAGCCTTTGACAAAATTCAACATTCATTTATGATAAAAACTCTCCAGAAAGCAGGAATAGAAGGAACATACCTCAACATAATAAAAGCTACATATGACAAACCCACAGCAAACATTATCCTCAATGGTGAAATATTGAAAGCATTTCCCCTAAAGTCAGGAACAAGACAAGGGTGCCCACTTTCACTGCTACTATTCAACATGGTTTTGGAAGTTTTGGCCACAGCAATCAGAGGAGAAAAACAAATAAAGGAATCCAAATTGTAAAAGAAGAAGTAAAACTCTCACTGTTTGCAGATGATATGATCCTCTATACAGAAAACCCTAAAGACTCCACCAGAAAATTACTAGAAATAATTAATGAACATAGTAAAGCTGCAGGATATGAAATCAACACACAGAAATCCCTTGCATTCCTATACACTAATAATGAGAAAAAAGAGAAATTAAGGAAACAATTCCATTCACCATTGTAACAAAAAGAATAAAAACCTTAGGAATATGTCTACCTAAAGAAACTTATGACCTGTATATAGAAAACTATAAAACACTGGTGAAAGAAATCAAAGAGAACATTAATAGATGGAGAAATATACCATGTTCATGGATTGGAAGAATCAATATAGTGAACATGACTATACTACCTAAAGCAATCTATAGATTCAATACAATCCCTATCAAGCTACCAATGATATTTTTCACAGAGCTAGAACAAATAAATTCACAATTTGTATGGAAATACACAAAACCACAAATAGCCACAGCAATCTTGAGAAAGAAGAATGGAACTGGAGGAATCAACCTGCCTGACTTCAGGCTGTAAAACAAAGCTACAGTCATCAAGACAGTATTGTACCAGCACAAAGACAAAAATATAGATCAATGGAACAAAATAGAAAGCCCAGAGGTAAACCCACACACCTATGGCAACTTATCTTTGACAAAAGAGGCAAGAATATACAATGGAGAAAAGACAAGCTCTTTAACAAGTGGTGCTGAGAAAACTGGTCAACCACTTGTAAAAGAATGAAACTAGAACACTTTCTAACACCATACACAAAAATAAATTCAAAATGGATTAAAGATCTAAATGTAAGACCAGAAACTATGAAACTCTTAGAGGAGAACATAGGCAAAACACTCTCCAACATAAATCACAGCAGAATCCTCTATGATCCACCTCCCAGAATATAGGAAATAAAAGCAAAAATAAACAAATGGGACCTAATTAAAATTAAAAATTTATGCACAACAGAAGAAACTATAAGCAAGGTGAAAAGACAGCCTTCAGAATAGGAGAAAATAATAGCAAATGAAGCTACTGACAAACAACTAATCTTAAAAATATACAAGCAACTCCTGAAGCTCAATTCCAGAAAAATAAATGCCCCAATCAAAAATGGACCACAGAACTAAATAGACATTTCTCCAAAGAAGACATACAGATGGCTAACAAACACATGAAAAGATGCTCAACATCACTCATTATCAGAGAAATGCAAATCAAGACCACAATGAGGTGCCATTTCACATGTCAGAATGGCTGTGATCCAAAGGTCTACAAGCAATAAATGCTAGAGAGGGTGTGGGGAAAAGGGAACTCTCTTACACTATTGGTGGGAATGCAAACTAGTACAGCCACTATGGAGAACAGTGTGGAGATTCCTTAAAAAACTGGAAATAGAACTGCATTATGACCCAGCAATCCCACTTCTGGGCATGCACACTGAGGAAACCAGAATTGAAAGAGACACATGTACCCCAATGTTCATCGCAGCACTGTTTATAATAGCCAGGACATGGAAGCAACCTGGATGTCCATCAGCAGATGAATGGATAAGAAAGCTGTGGTACATATACACAATGGAGTATTACTCAGCAATTTAAAAAATACATTTGAATCAGTTTTAATGAGGTGGATGGAACTGGAGCCTATTATACAGAGTGAAGTAAGCCAGAAAGATAAACACCGATACATTATACTAACTTATATATATATGGAATTTAGAAAAATGGTAACTATAACCCTGTATGCAAGATAGCAAAAGAGACACAGATGTATAGAACAGTCTTTTGGACTCTGTGGGAGAGGGAGAAGGTGGGATGATTTGGGAGAATGGCACTGAAACATGTATAATATCGTATAAGAACCGAATTGCCAATCTAAGTTCAATGCAGGATACAGAATGCTTGGGGCTGGTGCACTGGGATGACCCAGAGGGATGGTATGGGGAGGGAGGTAGGAGGAGGTTTCAGGATTGGGAACACATGTACACCTGTGGTGGATTCATGTTGATGTATGGCAAAGCCAATACAATATTGTAAAGTAATTAGCCTCCAATAAAATAAATAAATTTAAATTTAAAAGTAATAAATGTAAATAAAAGTCATTTTTAGGGCAGTACATAATTATGCGTGCTAAGTCACTTTAGTCATGTCTGAGTCCTTGCAACATTATGGGCTGTAGCCCCCTTGGATCCTCTGGCCATGGGATTCTCCAGGCACGAATAGTTGAGTGGGTTGTCATTTCCTCCTCCAGGGGATCTTCCTGATCCAGGGATTGAACTCACATCTCTTATGTCTCCTGCATTTGCAGGTGGGTTCTTTACAACTACAGCCAACTGGGAAGTTCCTAATACATGGTTAGTAATACATATATGAATTTTCTTGTGCTTATGTATACAATAAGATAAATGAGTATATAGTGACAATTTTTCACACTAAACTAAGAGAGGGTCTCAGTTCTATAAGTATATCAAATTCAGTGCAGTCACTTAATGCACTATTCTGCTTTCAATCACCAGCCCCATTCCAACTTTAATGTGTCTGCAGTACAGGAACATTATAAAGAAATGGCATCACCTCTTAAGATAAACATACCCTAGTTTAATCTCTGGCTTAGTAAAACATCTCTTATAGTCTTAAGTGATAAGACTGTATACACACATACATATATACACACATACATGTCATATAGAGAAAGATATATCATTTGGTTATGAAAATTAGGTCAGATAATATATTAAAGCATATTAAAGTATCTATTACACAGAGCACATTGTAATTCTCAAGTCTGATAGCTAATATTTTGAATATTATTTTTTTATAAACTTATAAAGTAAAAAATATAACATTCTGGCAATTCTAGATACTCAGAAGTTCACATAATTCTGTATTTATCAAGATCATTTGAAATATAAGTGAAAACCCTAAGTTTAATCAGTTTTATTTCCAATGCTCTAAATACTCTCCTGCTTCTGCCCTCTTCTGTCATCCATTCTAAAGCCACATTTTCCCAGCAGAGGGTGAGAACTGGAACACACACTTGTTCATATATGACATTAATCATGCAAGTATTTATTGAATGGCTCTGAAGATTACAATAAATAGATGTTGAGACCCTGAATAGGAATGGGTAATCTGGGATTTTACTCTAATTCTATGAAATGAAAGGAGACCTCATTTGTCTTAAGTACCTTTCATATGCTGGGCCTTTACATAGATGATCTAATTTACTTCTCTAATAGGCAATGAGAGAGGTTCTTTTATCCACTTTCCCAACTAGGAAACCAGCTAAAAGGTTAAGTTACTTGTTCAAGGTCACACAAGCAGTGTGACTTAAGGGCTTGCTAATATTTGAAGGTATTACAATATTACACAGATGATACAATTCTTACTATTGCTGCTCCATTATCAAATAAAAATGTTTTAATTGTATTCCTTTGAAGCTTAGAAATTCTTGATGTATGTTCAACATAGATCTTTGCTTTACTTAGGGGCAAGGGTCTGACCTGCAGCTTAAACCCTGAAGAAGCATTTTCCTCCTTTCTATAGATTTAATAGTAATTTTCCCTTCACTAGATGTCCCTTTGTAGTGATATACAGGCTCGGTATTTTCTGCAGATAACACAACACACGATCAAAATGTGTGGAACGGATATAAATGGCGCTTGAGCGTCATCCTTTGTCCACAAGGCAGCGCGTTGGCACCAATTCGTTTGCTTCACTGCGGGCTTGACAGGCATCCTGCTCCCTCATGGCGAAGCCAGCACACCTTGGCAGCGGCTGCAGAAGCTGCTTCGGGTGATTAAATCTCAGGCTTCTGTCAGGAAACTGCCCGTCGTGTCTTTTCTCACAACTAATGTCTCATTACAAGCCTCCTTTCTGCTCTGCAGATTCGGCTCTGGTATCGCAAGGAAGGGTTGACATGCTTGCTTTCAGATTCCTTTCTTTTATGGATTAAAAATGCTGATATATGTATTCATGACCAAAAAAGCAGAAAATGTATTTCTGAAAACATTAACTATTGCACATGTCTTGTAATCTAAACATATACTTCTGTGTATTTTTTAAAAACATGAAATTGCCCTACTCTGTTTTCACTATTTTCTAACAATTAATTTATTTCTAATAGCATCTTAGCATCCGTTCACTATGGATTGTGCAGTCTAAATAAAAGGGTGTAGAATTTCTTAAGTTTACAGTCTCTTTTATGCAGCATGGTCATGAAAAAATAAAGGGGTGCATTCAGATGGATAAATAGGTAATTAGCATAGGTTTTTTTGGATGAATATGGTTTGTCAGGAAAGAAGTAAAGACTCCATAATACTCGGGTATGTTAGTTCAAGGAGGAAGGTATTCCAAGCCTGAGGCATCATGATTATAGACAAACAAGTACAAATAATCAGAACTGGGTACATTAATATAAAAATAAAGAGAAACACTAGGTCATATACATGTTTCTCCCACCTTCATTTGTTTTCACTCTGTTCCCTCATGGACCTTACTTCCACTGAAGTGGATGTATGCTTTTTCTCAAGTGAAGTACTTATTTGATGGAAACAATGTTGAGTTACTCTGGAAAAAGAAGCTAGTCCTTCCAACTAGAGTCTGTTAAAAAAAAATTAACATGTACTCACAACTATACTCATCCCCATCAGAACCAATCCTAGAATAATTGCGGCTACTAATTGAAAATTTAACCAGGAAGGATGACACCTTTTCAAATACCTTAGATGAAATCTTGGCATTTCAAACTACTTATTGTGAGCAAATATACTCATCATTTATAATGATGATATGCTGGGGGTAGGTTACAATTCATTTTCTCACGATTTAGCACTGATCATATTTCAAATCCTAAAAATGATGCTGTTAAAGTGCTGCACTCAATATGTTGGCAAATTTGGAAAACTCAATGGTGACCACAGGATTGGTAAAGGTCAGTTTTTGTTCCAATCTCAAAGAAGGGCAATGCCAAACAATGTTCAAACTGCCACAAAATTGGACTCATTTCACATACTAGAAAGGTGATGCTCAAAATCCTTCAATGTAGGGTTCAATAGTACGTGAACCAAGAACTTGTAGATGCTCAGGCTGGATTCAGAAAAGACAGAGGAACAAGATATCAAATTGCCAACGCACATTGAATCACAGAAAAGCCAAGAGAATTCTAGAAAAAAATCTACTTCTGCTTCATTGACTGTACTAAAGCTTTTGACTGTGTGGATCAAGACAAAATGTGGAAAATCCTTCAAGAAATGGGAATATGAGACCACCTTATCTGCTTCCTGAGAAATTTGTACACAGGTCAAGAAGCAACAGTTAGAACTGGACAAGAAACAACAAAGTGGTTGAAAATTGGAAAGGAGTATGTCAAGGCTGTGTATTGTCACCCTGCTTATTTAACTTACATGTAGAATACATCATATGAACTACTGATGAATTCCAGCTTGGATGAAGCACAAGCTGGAATCAAGACTGTGGGAGAAATATCAATAACCTCAGATATGCAGATGATACCACCCTAATGGCAGAGAGCAAGGAGGAAGTAAAGAGCCTCTTGAGGAAGGTGAAAGAGGAGAGTGAAAAAGCTGGCTTAAAACCCAACATTCAAAAAATGAAGATAATGGCATTTGGTCGCAAGACTTCATAGCAAGTAGATGGGAACAAAAGTGGAAACAGTGACAGATTTTATTTTCTTTGGCTCCCAAATCACTGCAGATGGTGACTGCTGCCATGAAATTAAAACTTGTTTGTTCATTGGAAGAAAAGTTATGGCAAACCTTATCAATGACTTTAAAAGCAGAGATTTCACTTTGCCAACTAAGTCTGTATAGTCAAAGCTATGATTTTTCCGGTAGTCATGTACAGATGTGAGAGCTGGACAAGAAAGGAGGCATCAGATAATTGATGCTTTCAAACTGTGGTGCTGGAGAAGACTCTTGAGAGTCCCTTGGACAGCAAGGAGATCAAACCAGTCAATCCTAAAGGAAATCAACCCTGAAGGGCTTTGGAAGCCCTTCACTGGAAGGGCTGATGCTGAAGCTCCAATACTTTGGTCACCTGATGTGAAGAGCCAACTCATTGGAAAAGACCCTGATGCTGGGCAAGACAGAGGGCAAGAGGAGAAGGAGACCACAGAGGATGAGATGGTGGGATGGCATCATCAGCTCAACAGATATGAGTTTGAGCAAACTGGGAAAATAGTGAAGGACAGGGAAACCTGGCATGCTGCAGTTTATGCAGTTGCAAAGAGTTGGACGTAACTGAGTGACTGAATACCACAACAGATGGTTATTTCCTTAAAGAGTTAGATAAATTCAAACGAGAGAAATGTGTTTTAGTTATAAATTTAAAATGTTTTAGTTGAGCTTGGTATGTATGTACTGCTGCTGCTGCTGCTAAGTCGCTTCAGTCGTGTTCGACTCCGTGCGACCCCATCCACAGCAGCCCACCAGGCTCCCCCGTCCCTGGGATTCTCCAGGCAAGAACACTGGAGTGGGTTGCCAGTTCCTTCTCCAATGCATGAAAGTGAAAAGTGAAAGTGAAGTCGCTCAGTCATGTCCGACTCTTAGCGACCCCATGGACTGCAGCCCATGAGGCTCCTCCATCCATGGGATTTTCCAGGCAAGAGTACTGGAGTTGGGTGCCATTGGACAGTATATATGAAATTTACCATTTGAGAGTTTCAGAATAGTCCAAAAGCAGGATGAGAGTCCTGAGTACATGGCAGATGCATGATAAAGGTGAACAGTAAAATAGTCCACTTTTATTGGTCTGAGTCGGTTGTCCAGTACATGGATATATGAACATACCTGAAAATTTATCATAAAGCCATAAAATAATCTTGAGAAAAAAGTACTTGGTGGGAATAAGACAGTAAAACAGGAAATTTGTGAAATGTATATAAAGATTAAGACAGAAGGATATTATAAAAGTGGATAGGGAGCACTGTTAAAGTGAATCTCTAGGGAGAAGATATTTAGAATTGCTGACACTTTTTTAGGTTACAGAAGTTCCTACCCCTAAATATCCCTCTCAAGACACTGTCAAAATATTTAGAACCCTGTTTTTAATTCTTTTGAGGAACTGACTGAAGGAGTAGTCAGTAATTAAAGTTACAACCCAAACTTCATTTCAGCTAGTAAATTCAGTGACTTCAGTTTAGTTGTTCAGTCATGTCCAACTTGTTGCAACCCTATGAACTGCAGCACGCCAGGCCTCCCCGTCCATCACCAACTCCCGGAGTCCACCCAAACCCATATCCATTGAGTCTGTGATGCCATCCAACAACCTTATCCTTTGTCGTCATCTTCTCCTCCTGCCTTCAATCTTTCCCAGCATCAGGGTCTTTTCCAATGAGTCAGTTCTTTGCATCAGGTGACTAAAGTATTGGAGTTTCAGTTTCAGCATCAGTCCTTACAATGAGCACTCAGGACTGATCACCTTTAGGATGGACTGGTTGGATCTCCTTGCAGTCCAAGGGACTCTCAAGAGTCTTTTCCAACTCCACAGTTCAAAAGTGTCAATTCTTCTGAACTCAGCTTTTTTTATAGTCCAACTCTCACATCCATACATGACCACTAGAAAAACCATAGCCTTGACTAGATGGACCTTTATTTACAAAGTAATGTCTCTGCTTTTTAATATGCTGCCTCGGTTGGTCATAACTTTCCTTCCAAGGAGTAAGCATCTTTTAATTGCTAGTAAATTTGTATTCCCAAATTGTCCAAAAGCTTTAGAGAAATAAGTCCATATTTTTCACTCTGTATTACTCGTATTTTGAACAGCCTAATCTATTAAATTGTTGAAAAGTTCCTCTCAACTAGCTGAATATTCTTGTATACATGTCATGAAATATGTATCTTATAAATTCTTTTCTACTTTAATTTATAACCCATTTCTCTTATAAAAATGCAATACAAATGTAATTAGTCTATGTTAATTTTCATTAAAGTTGGCAATGCATGAAAAGTCTTGAATTTGTAAAGCATCATAGAAAAGAACATTTTCTGATCTTCAGTGGGCAACTGAGAGGTCCTTGAGCTGAAAATATGAATTGACATAATCAAGATAAACTTAGAAAATCATATTTTACTATTTATTAACACAGTTATTTTATAATTAGTAACTAGAGGGCTAATGTTAAAGCACAATTTGGTAGTAGTGAGAAGGGCATTGCACTAAAATTCAAAAGAAGTAAGTTCTAGTCCTATCTTTCTTCCTGTGTTATCAAGGGGAAGTTATCTCTGAAACACATCTTTCTCACTTCTTTAAATAGTGATGTAAAGATTTGGTAAACTGGATATATGTAACCAAGACACTAAACAAGCATAATTCACAGTTCAGTTCAGTTCAGTCACTCAGTTATGTCCAGCTTTTTGCGACCCCATGGACTGCAGCATGCCAGGCTTCCTTGTTCATCACCAACTCCTGGAGCTTGCTCAAACTCATGTCCATCGAGTTGGTGATGCCACTGAACCATCTCATCCTCTATTGTCCCCTTCTCCTCCTGTCTTCAATCTTTCCCAGCATCAGGGTCTTTTCCAATGTATCAGTCCTTCACAGCAGGTGGTTAAAGTATTGGAGCTTCAGCATCAGTCCTTCCAATGAACATCCAGGACTGATTTCCTTCAGGATATGCAGTCAGATATGCAGATGATCCACAGAGTATGGCCAAAACAAAATTTGAAAATTGTTTTTCACTGTCCTAGGCAAATGCATTCAGTAGAGGAAGGGCGTTTCCCACATCTGCAAGGGCTCCACCAACTCATGTTGGATTGCTTCCCAGGTGGAAGCACCCACTCAGGTTCCAACAACTTGTTTCAGCCATCTTTCATAAAGATGAGGCCCATCATGCTTCACTTGGGCCTTAATATCTCCTGTTGGACAGCTTTCCCATACAAACACTTTCTATAATACATACATGATTGACTACTTCTGTTACCCCTTTCTAAATACATCTGCACCCTCATTACCCTGCTCAGGCTTGACTACTTTAACTGGTCCTCTCTCCCGTGTTGATCCTTCCTCAGCTGGCCCATGCTCCCACATCTCAAGCCATGTCACCACACAGGTTCTTCCCTTTATGTTCTTCAGACTGGATCATTTTCATAGGTTTGCCTCAAATTTTAGCTTTTTTTCTTCTCTCTGTGATCTGTGATAAGCCTAGCTGGTAAACTCTGACTTTAATTATTGTAAATTTTGATTTTAGATTTCCATATATATGATTTCTATGTTTTATAGATTCCCCATTAAATCAATTTTATTATCATATTTATATATAAAGTCAACCTCAAGTTTGTAGTCTCTCAACTACTTTTAAATATTGGTGACTTTTCCCTGTTCCTTGGGTCACGAAGAGTTGGACAAGACTAAGTGACTAAGCACTATATAAAATACTCTATGTTCCTCTTAATTGTATTGAACTTTGTTTAGTAATTTAAAAACTTACCTGAACTCAAAAATCAAAACTGTCATTGTATTGTAGCTCTCTCTTCTTTTAGCCTTCTGCTGTGACTTTTTACTGAGAATCTTGAAACGTACCTTATGTATGCACAGTTTAGGTGTAGTCTAAGGATTTGGGCAGGGCTTGAATGTATGTTTGGGGACTCCTTCTGCTACACCTCCTTCCTTTATGGGATTTCTCTTCTCAACTTACTGCCACTCTGGTTGCCTTCTAAGTCTATCATCTTCTAATATCTCAAACCAAAGTTTAATGTTTTCTGCTTCAATTCTATGTGCATTGAGCAACATGGACTGTGAGAGTGCCCTCAGAAGATTTCATATAGTAGATCTCACTCAGTGTAGTTACCTTTGGTCAAACACCTTTAAATTTCTGTCTGTCACTTTCTAGAATGCTCAAACTACTGCACAATTGCACTCATTCCACATGCTAGTGAAGTAATGCTCAAAGTTCTCCAAGCCATGCTTCAGCAATACGTGAACCATGAAATTCCAGATGTTCAAGCTAGTTTTAGAAAAGGCAGAGGAGCCAGAGATCAAATTGCCAACATCCGCTGGGTCATGGAAAAAGCAAGAGAGTTCTAGAAAAACATCTATTTCTGCTTTACTGACTATGCCAAAGCCTTTGACTGTGTGGATCACAATAAACTATGGAAAATTCTGGAAGAGTTGGGAATACCAGACAACCTGACCTGCCTCTTGAGAAACCTATATGCAGGTCAGGAAGCAACAGTTAGAACTGGACATGGAACAACAGACTGGTTCCAAATAGGAAAAGGACTACATCAAGGCTGTATACTGTCACCCTGCTTATTTAATTTATATGCAGAGTGCATCATGAGAAAAGCTGGGCTGGAAGAAGCACAAGCTGGAATCTAGATTGCCAGGAGAAATATCAATAACCTCAGATATGCAGATGACACCACCCTTATGGCAGAAAATGAAGAGGAACTAAAAATCTAAATAGACATTTTTCCAAAGAAGACATATGGATAGCTAACAAACACATGAAAAGATGCTCAACATCACTCTTTATTAGAGAAATGCAAATCAAAACCACAATGAGGTACCACTTCACACCAGTCAGAATGTCTGTGATCCAAAAGTCTGTAAGCAATAAATGCTGGAGAGGGTGTGGAGAAATGGGAACCCTCCTACACTGTTGGTGGGAATGCAAACTAGTATTAGCCGCTGTGGAGAACAGTGTGGAGATTCCTTAAAAAATTGCAAATAGAAGTGCCTTATGACCCAGCAATCCCACTGCTGGGCATACACACTGAGGAAACCAGAATTGAAAGAGACACATGTACCCCAATGTTCATCACATCACTGTTTATAATAGCCAGGACATGGAAACAACCTAGATGTCCATCAGCAGATGAATGGATAAGAAAGCAGTGGTACATATACACAATGGAGTATTACTCAGCCATTAAAAATGATTCATTTGAATCAGTTCTAATGAGGTGGATGAAACTGGAGACAATTATGGAGTGAAGTAAGCCAGAAAGAAAAACACCAATACAGTATACTAACACATATATATGGAATTTAGGAAGATGGCAATGATGACCCTGTATGCAAGCCAGCAAAAGAGACACAGATGTGTAGAGCGGACTTTTGCACTCAGAGGGAGAGGGAGAGGGTGGGATGATTTGGGAGAATGGCGTTGAAACATGTATACTATCATGTAAGAAACGAACCGCCAGTCTATGTCTGATGCAGGATACAGCATGCTTGGGGCTGGTGCACGGGGATGACCAAGAGAGATGTTATGGGGAGGGAGGTGGGAGGGGCGTTCATATTTGGGAACGCATGTACACCCGTGGTGGATTCATGTCAATGTATGGCAAAACCAATACAGTATTGTAAAGTAAAATAAAGTAAAAATTAAAATTAAATAAAATAAAAAATAAAATAAAATAAATACAAAAAAATAAAAAAGCCTCTTGATGAAAGTGACAGTGGAGAGTTAAAAAAATTGGTTTAAAGCTCAACATTCAGAAAACAAAGATAATGGCATAAAGTCCCATCACTTCATGGGCAATAGATGGAGAAACAGTGGAAACAGTGTTAGACTTTATTTTTGGGGGCTCCAAAATCACTCCAGATGGTGATTGCAGCCATGAAATTAAAAGACGCTTACTCCTTGGAAGAAAAGTTATGACCAACCTAGGTAGCATATTCAAAAGCAGAGACATTACTTTGCCAACAAAGGTCCGTCTAGTCAAGCCTATGGTTTTTCCAGTGGTCATGTATGGATGTGATAGTTGGACTGTGAAGAAAGCTGAGCGCCAAAGAATTAATGCTTTTGAACTGTGGTGTTGGAGAAAACTCTTGAGAGTCCCTTGGACTGCAAGGAGATCCAACCAGTTCATTCTGAAGGAGATCATCCCTTTGATTTTTTTGGAAGGAATGATGCTAAAGCTGAAACTCCAGTACTTTGGCCACCTCATGCGAATAGTTGACTCATTGGAAAAGGTTCTGATGCTGGGAGGGATTGGGGGCAGGAGGAAAAGGGGATGACAGAGGATGAGATTGCTGGATGGCATCACGGACTCAATGGACATGAGTTTTGAGTGAACTCCGGGAGTTGTTGATGGACAGGGAGTCCTGGCGTGCTGCAATTCATGGGGTTGCAAAGAGTCAGACACGACTGAGTGACTGAACTGAACTAAACTGAACTGAGTACCTTTAAATATTGCTTTTCAAGTATTGTTCAGAGTATATAATTGTTTCTTCTGCAAAGGCTGGTCTAATACTAACCCTCTACTATTATCAAAGATCCTTACATACTGTTTTTAACTTGGATAAACATTATGTATGTATGTATATATGTATGTTTGGTCATGTCCAACTCTGCAACTTCATCGACTCCTCTGTCCATGGGATTTCCTAAGCAAGAATACTGGAGTGGGTTGCCATTTCCTACTCCAAGAGATCTTCCCAACCCAGGGATAGAATCTATATCTCTTGAGTCTTCTGCATTGGTAGGTAGATTCTTCACCATTACAGCCATCTGAGAAGCCCATTAATAATAATAATAATAATTACTAATACTACTTTATTTTTAATTTTTATATAGTTATATAAGTATTTTAGATTCTTTCACATCTATTATGTCATATGGAGCTATGACATAATAAATAAATAAATAAAGTATCTGAAAGAAAAAATGTTTTTATATTTCATCTCTTTATGGTATTAAAATTGAGGCAAAGCAAAAATAACTTCTGTTTAACTTTGGATACTAAACCAGGGAGTGGAATACATAACAATAACAAAGAATGCAAAGAATGTGAATAATGGAGAGAAATTTGGCATCTTGAGGCTGCTAGAACCCATGAAAACTCCATTGGGGACTTGTTGAAAATACATTCTCATCTTTGCATTGAACCTGCACCTTCGCTTTCCTCTATCTGAACTCATTAGTGATTTATTCATCTTTTGTGGGACAGGTTAGACTTAACAACAACAAAAAGTAACCTAATCAATCAGTAATTAAACTTAAAATCCTTTGGACAACATCATGACAATTTCCATCTTCTTGGCACACATTTTTAGGCTTATGCATACACGAGACACAGATAGAGTCAGTAGTTTTATAGTTAGTGTTGTCACTATTTTAGAATTCCTAAGTTGACTATATCATTAAATAAAATGCATGTAGGATGGAAAACATTTAAATTGCTTTATTGAGCCCAGCATGTCATATTCATCTTCTCTAAATTTAAATAAAGTTTCCATCTGTTCTTTGAGTCAAGCATCTCTGATTAAATCTTTACACAAAATACAGATAAACACAATACATGCATGTACATTATCAAAGTTCCATTAAAAGTCCACCTTCTCATTCAAATGTGATTTTGAAATCAAAACTCATTACTCAAATATTTTCCCAAGAGAAGTTTTGCTTCTAATTTCATAGCAGAATGCTGTGACTCCACGCTATATAAAATATCAACCAATATTTGCAGCAATGGGATGTTTGTCATTGGCCACCTTCTACTATTCTCAAAATGTCCTTGTTTTTTTAGTGTATGAGTGCAGGAAGAATTCCTTATAGTGGGAGATTTTGGTTTTGTCATTTTTAAGTTTTTTTTTTTAAATACATTTTAATTTCAGGAATACTAATTTTTTTTTTCATTTAGATGTTTGCATGCTCAAAAGTAACCTAAAATAAGAATGAAGACTGTCTTTTTCGTATTTTAGAAAACATCTCTGGAAGTTTATTGTCTAGGAAACAACCTGACTGATCTCAATTATCTTAATTTAGGAGAATTGTTTTGAAATCAAATTGCAAGGAATCGCTGCCTCTAAAATTAACTTGAATAATCTAGGCATATTTTTAAAAAAAGTCATCTAAGTCTTTGAGTTTATTTCCCTTTCTTCCAAACTAAATATGTGTGAATTTTTCTATTGGGAAATAAATCTAGCAAACTCAATTGAGAAACTAACACTACCTATACCTAGAGTGGTGCCTTTGCTGTGCTCAGTTTCTCAGCCGTGTCTGACTCTTTATGGCTCCATTGACTGTAGCCTGATGGCCTCCTCTGTCCATGGACTTTTCCATGCAAGACTATTGGAGTGGGTTGCCATTTTCTTCTCTAGGAGCTTTTGCTAAATTCTGTTTAACTGATTATCTTTAAATCTAGGGGGCCTCTTTCACTCTCATCGATTACAGGATGTCTATTATTTTATAGCTAACTGAACCTTCCCCCTGTCTTTCCTTTTCCCAAGGAACTGATACAGAAAGATCATAAATTCTTCCACTACGAGGAATTAATTGGCTAAACAATACATCAGTCTAAAAAACACACCTGTCCAGTTCTGCTACAGTTTGTCTACAAGAGTTATGACCACTACAGTCAGGCGGTAGTGCTTGGTATTTCTGTTGTCATAAAACACCAGCACTTACTAGCTTTGAGACTTTGAAAGTGAAAAGTGAAAGTGAAGTCGCTCAGTCATGTCCGAATTTTTGCAATCCCACAGACTATAGCCGATCACGAGCCTACATCCAGGGGATTTTCCAAGCAAGAGTACTGGAGTGGGTTGCCATTTCCTTCTCCAGGGGATCTTCCTGACCCCGGGGTCAAATCCAGGTCTCCCATTGTAGGCAGGCTCTTTACAGTCTGAGCCACCAGGGAAGTCCTCTTTGAAACTTTAGATGAGCCAATGAACATGCTTAAATCTGTTGCCTCATGTACAGAAAATGAATATTAACAGCATTTACCTCTAACTACTCAGAATTTATTAAATATGAATGCTTTACATAAAATGTTTAGCAAATATTTGGCATATTGAAAGTGTTTAATAATGTTAGAAAATAATATTGTTTGATTGTTTATTATTATTTTATTATTACTATTATCTCAAGTTCCAAAGTTACCCACATCCAAAGAATACTTTGGGACATGATCTGAATTTACTAAAAATCTTCTGTAATTCAAGATATCAAATGAAAACACTATAATGTAACAATTTTCTGGGCTTTAACATTTCCTAAAGTCCTTTTTGTTATGGTGTAGAGGTTTACTGAGAAAGGCTTTCTTATCTCTCCTTGCTATTCTTTGGAACTCTGCATTCAGATGCTTATATCTTTCCTTTTCTCCTTTGCTTTTCACTTCTCTTCTTTTCACAGCTATTTGTAAGGCCTCCCCAGACAGCCATTTTGCTTTTTTGCATTTCTTTTCCATGGGAATTATCTTGATCCCTGTCTCCTATACAATGTCATGAACCTCCATCCATAGTTCATCAGGTACTCTATGTATCAGATCTAGTCCATTAAATATATTTCTCACTTCCACTGTATAATCATAACAGATTTGATTTAGGTCATATCTGAATGGACTAGTGGTTTTCCTTACTTTCTTAAATTTAAGTTTGAATTTGGCAATAAGGAGTTCATGATCTGAGCCACAGTCATCTCCCAGTCTTGATTTGCTGACTGTATAGAGCTTCTCCATCTTTGGCTGCAAAGAATATAATCATTCTAATTTTGGTGTTGACCATCTGGTGATGTCCATGTGTAGAGTCTTCTCTTGGGTTGTTGGAAGAGGGTGTTTGCTATGACCAGTGCGTTCTCTTGGCAAAACTCTATTAACCTTTGCCCTACTTCATTCCGTATTCCAAGGCCAAATTTACCTGTAACTCCAGGTGTTTCTTGACTTCTTACTTTTGCATTCCAATCCCCTATAATGAAAAGGACATCTTTTTTGAATGTTAGTTCTAAAAGATCTTGTAGGTCTTCATAGAACTGTTCAACTTCAGCTTCTTCAGTGTTACTGGTTGGGGCATAGACTTGGATTACTGTGATATTGAATGGCTTGCCTTGGAAATGAACAGATCATTCTGTCATTTTTGAGACTGCATCCAAGTACTCCATTTCGGACTCTTTTGTCGACCATGATGGCTACTCCATTTCGTCTAAGGGATTCCTGCCACAGTAGTAGATATAATGGTCATCTGAGTTAAATTCACCCATTCCAGTCCATTTTAGTTCTCTGATTCCTAGAATGTCAACGTTCACTCTTGTCATCTCCTGTTTAACCACTTCCAATTTGCCTTGATTCATGGACCTAACATTTCAGGTTCCTATGCCATATTGCTCTTTACAGCATCGGACCTTGCTTCTATCAACAGTCACATGCAAAGAAATAGAGGAAGACAACAGAATGGGAAAGATTAGAGATCTCTTCAAGAAAATTAGAGATACCAAGGGAACATTTCATGCAAAGATGGGCTCGATAAAGGACAGAAATGGTATGGACCTAACAGAAGCAGAAGATATTAAGAAGAGGTGGCAAGAATACACAGAAGAACTGTACAAAAAAGATCTTCACGACCCAGATAATCATGGTGGTGTGATCACTCACCTAGAGCCGCATATCCTGGAATGTGAAGTCAAGTGGGCCTTAGAAAGCATCACTACGAACAAAGCTAGTGGAGGTGATGGAATTCCAGTTGAGCTATTTCAAATCCTGAAAGATGATGCTGTGAAAGTGCTACAGTTAATATGCCAGCAAATTTGGAAATTTCAGCAGTGGCCACAGGACGGGAAAAAGTCAGTTTTAATTCCAATCGCAAAGAAAGGCAGCGCCAAAGAATACTCTAAGTACCGCACAATTGCACTCATCTCACACGCTAGTAAAGTAATGCTCAAAATTCTCCAAGCCAGGCTTCAGCAATGCATGAACCATGAACTTCCAGATGTTCAAGCTGATTTTCGAAAAGGCAGAGGAACCAGAAATCAAATTGCCAACATCTCCTGAATCATTGAAAAAGCAAGAGAGTTCCAGAAAAACATCTATTTCTCTTTATTGACTATGCCAAAGCCTTTGAAAGTGTGGATCACAATAAACTGTGGAAAATTCTGAAAGAGATGGGCATACCAGATCACCTGACCTGACTCTTGAGAAACATATATGCAGGTCAGGAAGCAACAGTTAGAACTGGACATGGAACAACAGACTGGTTCCAAATAGGAAAAGGAGTACGTCAAGGCTCTATATTATCACCCTGCTTATTTAACTTACTTGTATGCAGAGTACATCATGAGAAATGCTGGACTGGAAGAAGCACAAGCTGGAATTAAGATTGCCGGGAGAAATATCAATAACCTTAGATATGCAGATGACATCACCCTTATGGCAGAAAGTGAAGAGGAACTAAAAAGCCTCTTGATGAAAGTGAAAGAGAAGAGTGAAAAAGTTGGCTTAAACCTCAACATTCAGAAAACGAAGATCATGGCATCTGGTCCCATCACTTCATGGGAAATAGATGGGGAAACAATGGAAACAGTGTCAGCCTTTATTTTTTGGGGCTCCAAAATCACTGCAGATGGTGACTGCAGCCATGAAATTAAAAGACACTTACTCCTTGGAAGGAAAGTTATGACCAACCTAGATAGCATATTCAAAAGCAGAGACATTACTTTGTCAACAAAAGTCTATCTATTCAAGGCTATGTTTTTTCCAGTAGTCATGTATGGATGTGATAGTTGGTCTGTGAGGAAAGTTGAACGCAGAAGAATTGGTGCTTTTGAATTATGGTGTTGAAGACTCTTGAGAGTCCCTTGGACTGCAAGGAGATCCAACCATTCCATTCTTAAGGAGATCATCCCTGGGATTTCTTTAGAAGGAATGATGCTAAAACTGAAACTCCAGTACTTTGGCCACCTCATGTGAAGAGTTGACTCATTGGAAAAGACTGTGATGCTGGGAGGGATTGGGGGCAGGAGAAGGGGACGACCAAGGATGAGATGTCTGGATGGCATCACCGACTTGATGGATGTGATTTTGAGTGAACTCTGGGAGTTGGTCATGGACAGGGAGGCCTGGAATGCTGCAATTCATGGGATCGCAAAGAGTCAGACATGACTGAGCGACTGAACTGAACTGAGAGGTTTAGTAGTAGTTAAAAAATATACTAAAATTCTAGGTATTTAAATGTGTTTCATATATTTAATGGAGATTTTGAATACACTATGATACAGTCAACTACAAACTCATTTACATAAAAGATGATTTTTTTTTCCTTGAAATGCACTATATCTGGCTCTGTACAAAGCAGGATTGACAGTGAAATGTTATCTGGCATCCTTCCAGCATCAAGCACATAAACAGATGCAATTTCTTTGAACAAATTAGTAACACTTCTCATTTTAGTGTACTGTAAAGTCGAACAGACATTCTGATTATTTAGAGAAATTTGAATGATGAATTATATGAATACTTCAAATCATGCTGCAATTATATCTCTATTAGATCCTGAAGAGATAATTGTATCTGTATTAGTCCCTCCTGCAGAACCGGAAGCACTGTGCAGGAATATGGAATTATAACCATATCAAAATTAATAATAAAATATTGTAAAAAACATGTTTATGATGGGGGCTTCCTTGGTGGATCAGATGGTAAATAATATGTCTGCAATGTAGGAGACTTGGGTTCAGTCCCTGGATTAGAAAGATCCCCTGGAGAAAAGAATGACTACCCACTCCATTATACTTTCCTGGGAAATCCCATGGACAGAGGAGCCTATGAAAACAAATACATACATAGGGCAAATGGATAATTTTCTATGCAATTTGCCAAAACTTCCATTAGAAGTGAAAATGTTGAATATCCCTATACCTGTTAAGGATAATGAATCTACAATTGAAAAATCATTTCCATCCCAAATAAAACAAACTCTTTAAATTTAGGCAAGATAGCCAGTGTCACGGATAGATCTTTCCAGTCGAGGAAGAAATAATACTAATCTTACAACACATTCTTCTTGAGAGTAAAAGTTAAATCACAAACTTAGTTCATGAGACCAATAAAATTTTTATACTAAAAATTTAAAAAGATATTATAGAAATTATAATTAAGTACACACTGAGGCTCATTGACATATATGTAAAAACCCTAAATATTAACAAATGGGATCTAACAATATATAAAATAGATTATTAATTATGTCCAAGAGCAGATAATCCCAGGAGGGTGAATAGGATTTACCATTAGAAAATCAATCAGTATAATGTACAACATTTATAAGATAAAGGAGAGAGGCATATTGTCTCATGTAGATGATGGAAAAATACTTTATTAAATTCATTATACATATATGATAACTAATCTCAATTAACTTGTAATAGGGAGAAACTACTTTAATCAGATGAAGAGTATCTATACCTACATTTGCCTGCCATACCTATTGCTACATCCATCTGTTAAAATCACAGGTACTATAATATTTTGTTAAATATTTTTAAAAATTACAGATATTTGCCAATAGCAAAATATTAATTCATGTCTTCTGAGGTTAGAATAAAATGCTGTATTTGAAAATCACTGTCAGTCAATAACACAAAGGACAAATAGCATAAACACTGATTGGCAAGACCTGTTTTCATTCACAAATGGTTTAGTTTAAAAAAATTTCATATGTGTATCAATTCTTCATCACTCAGCCTTCTTTATAGTCCAACTCTCACATCCATACATAACTACTGGAAAAACCATAGCTTTAGCTAGGCAGACATTTATTTGTTGGCAAAGGAATGTCTTTGCTTTTTAATATGCTGTCTAGGTTGGTCATAATTTTTCTTCCAAGAAACAAATGTCTTTTAATTGATTTTGGAGCCCAAAAAATAAAGCCTGTCACTGTTTCCACTGTTTCCCCAACTATTTGCCATGAAGTGATGGGACCAAATGCCGTGGTCTTAGTTTTCTAAATGCTGAGTTTTAAGCCAACTTTTTCAATCTCCTCTTTCACTTTCATCAAGAGGCTCTTTAGCTCTTCTTTGCTTTCTGTTATAAAGGTGATGTCATCTGTATATCTGAGGTTTTTGATATTTCTCCTGACAATCTTGATTCCAGCTTGTGTTTCATATAGCCCAGCATTTCTCATGATGTACCCTGCATATACGTTAAAGAAGAAGGGAGACAATATACAGTCTTAACATACTCCTTTCCCTATTTGGAACCAGTCTGTTGTTCCATGTCCAGTTCTAACTGTTGCTTCCTGACATGCATACAGATTTCTCAAGAGGCAGGTGAGGTGGCCTGGTATTCCCATCTCTGTCAGAATTGTCCACAGTTTGTTGTGACCCACACAGTCAAAGGCTTTGGCATAGTCAATAAAGAAGAAATAGATGTTTTTCTGGAACTCTCTTGCTTTTTCCATGACCCAGTGGATGTTGGCAATTTGATCTCTGGTTCCTCTGCATTTTCTAAAACCAGCTTGAACATCAGGAAGTTCACGGTTCACGTATTGCTGAAGCCTGGCTTGGAGAATTTTGAGCATTACTTTACTAGCATGTGAGATGAGTGCAACTGTGTTGTAATTTGAGTATTCTTTGGCATTGCCTTTCTTAGGAATGAAAACTGACCTTTTCCAGTCCTGTGGCCACTGCTGAGTTTTCCAAATTTGCTGGCATATTGAGTTTAGCACTTTCACATTATCATCTTTTAGGATTTGAAATAGCTCAACTGGAATTCCATCACCTAACTAGCTTTGTTCATAATGATGCTTCCTAAGGTCCATTTGACTTCACATTCCAGGATATCTGGCTCTAGGTGAGTGATCACCTCTTCGTGATAATCTCGGTTGTAAAGGACTTTTTTTGTACAGTTCTTTTGTGCATTCTTTCCACCTCTTAATATCTTCTGCTTCTCTTAGGTCCATACCATTTCTGTCGTTTATTGTGCCCATCTTTGTATGAAATGTTCCCTTGGCACTTCTAATTTTCTTGAAAAGATCTCTAGTCTTTCCCATTCTATTGTTTTCCTTTATTTCTTTGCATTGATTGAAGAGGAAGGCTTTCTTATCTCTCCTTGCTATTCTTTGGAACTCTGCATTCAAATGAGCATTTCTTTCCTTTTCTCCTTTTCCTTTCACTTCTCTTCTACTCACAGCTATTTGTAAGGCCTCCTCAGACAACCATTTTGCCTGTTTGCATTTCTTTTCCTTGGGAATGGTCTTGATTTCTTCCTCCTGTACAATGTCACAAACCTCCATCCATAGTTCTTTAGGTACTCTGCCTGTCATCCTTTGAATCTATTTCTCACTTCCACTGTATAATTGTAAGGGATTTGAATTAGGTCATACCTGAATGGTCTAATGGTTTTCCTTACTTTTCCATTTAAGTCTGAATTTGACAATAAGGAGTTCATGGTCTCTGCTATAGTCAACTCCCAGTCTTATTTTTGGTGACTCTATAGAGCTTCTCCATCTTTGGCTGCAAAGAATATAAATATTACTTACCATCTGGTGATGTCCATTTGTAGAGTCTTCTCTTGTGTTGTTGGAAAAGGGTGCTTTCTATGACCAGTGCTTTCTCTTGGCAAATCTTTATTAGCCTTTGCCCTGCTTCATTTTCTACTTTAAGGCCAAATTTGCCTGTTACTGCAGATATCTCTTAACTTCTTACTTTTGCATTCCAGGCTCCTAACATCAACATACAAAGCCAATTATCTTACTATACATCAGTGAAAATAGAAATTATGTATGAAAATACCATTTATAGTAGCATCAAAATTATTTATTATGACAAAAATTTCAAAAAAGGAGTCATAGAAGATCTGTAAACTTAAAACTACAAAATATGTCTGATAAAGTTTGAACCTAAAGTTGGAAATAGATATCTTGCTAAATGATTTAATAATTATATATTGAGATCCATATTTCATATTATTAATGTTATCCTGAAATTAATACATAGACAGAATATAGTCTAAGTAATATTTCAAAGACTATTTAGAAAATAAACTGAAATACAAAATTACTACTCTAATCTGAAAAATACAGAAAACTGGATAGTCTTCTACATATTCAGGATATTGTGTAATTACTCCCCTCTCCCAAACATGAAATATTTTACGGCCAGATGTCCTAGTATAAAATTTAAGGGCTGTAAAAGCCTAAAATCTAAATAGAACGGCAACATAGTTAGGATACATAATATAAATCTGGAGAACCCGAACTGTATTGAGGAATTACCACAAATAAAGGTTTACTTTAAATCTTTGGTAGCAGTGTATAATTAAGGAAAGCTTAAGCGAATCAACAAATGGAAAAAATAAAGTAACAGTCAACTATGTTCACTTCAGTCAATCAGCCAGTTCAGTCGCTCAGTCGTATTCGACTCTTTGTGACCCCATGAATTACAGCATACCAGGCCTCCCTGTCCATCACCAACTCTTGGAGTTCACCCAAAGTCATGTGCATCAAGTCAGTGATGCCATCCAGCCATCTCATCCTCTGTCGTCCCCTTCTACTCCTGCCCCCAATGCCTCCCAGAATCAGGGTTCACTTAATTTATGGCAAAAGAGACAATGCAATTCATTTAAAGAAAGAATTATCAGTTTAGTAAATTTGGCAGAAGCAAAATTAACCAGTGCCATACCGATATACCAATATTAATTTTATATCTATGTATCATAGACACAAAATGAAAGCTAAAACAACAGACTCAGTTCAGTTCATTTCAGTTCAGTTCAGTTGCTCAGTCGTGTCCAGCTCTTTGCGACCCCATGAATCACAGCATGCCTGGCCTCCCTGTCCATTACCAACTCCCAGAGTTCACTCAGACTCGTGTCCATTGAGTCAGTGATGCCATCCAGCCATCTCATCCTCGGTCGTCCCCTTCTCCTCCTGCCCCCAATCCTTCCCAACATCAGACTCTTTTCCAATGAGTCAACTCTTTGCATGAGGTGGCCAAAGTACTGGGGTTTCAGCTTTAGCATCATTCCTTCCTAAGAAATCCCAGGGTTGATCTCCTTCAGAATGGACTGGTTGAATCTCCTTGCAGTCCAAGGGACTCTCAAGAGTCTTCTCCAACACCACAGTTCAAAATCATCAATTCTTCAGCGCTCTGCCTTCACAGTCCAAGTCTCACATCCATACATGACCACAGGAAAAACTATAGCCTTGGCTAGACGGACCTTAGTTGGCAAAGTAATGTGTCTGCTTTTGAATATTCTATCTAGGTTGGTCATAACTTTTCTTCCAAGGAGTAAGAGTCTTTTAATTTCATGGCTGCAATCACCATCTGCAGTGATTTTGGAGCCCCCAAAAATAAAGTCTGACACTGAATTTAAGCACTATAGATATTACAGAATTTTACATAGAGTATATCTTTGTTATATCATATAGCCCAAAATAATGTTATGCAGGTAACAAAGAGTACTACAAATAAAAATTAATAAATTGGGCTTCATTAAAATTAAGAACTTGAATTCATAAAATCCAGTCCTCAGAAGCAAATCATCAAGTCACAGACTGAGAGAAGTTATTTCAAATTTATACATGAGAAAAGATTAATATCCAGAGCATGAAATGAACCACCACAAACAAAGAAGGGAAGAAGACATAATGTACATATTATACACTGCTATTTTTATTCAAGGCCATATTATCTATATATAAGTGGTTTGTCTGATCCACATAAGGACAGTCAGCTTTGCTCTCTCAGAAATTTGTGATTTGAACTGAAATGCTTTTCATCAAGATTCATTACTTGCAATGTCCTAAAGAGAGGTGAACTGAACTCTGGTTATTAGAGTCCCTGAAGATTCCAAGTTTCCTGACATTTTCAGGTCTTTCTGGATCAATGGTTTCTTGTTTATTGTGAACTACCACTATATCCTTTCAAAATAATTCCTTTATTCCACACTCAAAGTCAATGATTCTCACTTGAAATGAAAAAGCAGCTTAATTTTAACAATGAGGAAAAGTAGGACTTTATAAGGAAAGAAATGACAGGAAAATAAAACCATCAGTATGAACTTTCCTCCTTTATTCATTTCCTGTATGGATTGGGGTATCTACATGTGGTCATCAAGGGATCACTTCACAATAAGTGGAAATGTTGAATTGGCTAGAATCTTTAAAAGTATAGGTATTGTCAAACCTCAAGGTGAATCAGCCATAGGTATACATAGGTCCTCTTCCTCTGGACAGAAAACAACAAAATTCTGTAAAGTAATTATCCTTCAATTAAAAAAAATATATATATATATATATAATTACACTTTTAAAAAAGTACAGTTAACTAAAAAAAGTGCAAAATTTTAACCGTTCTTCCTTGATCATAGAGTGCGTCTTTGATATTGGACAACCAAATGTCCTTGTGTAAAACAGTGTTAAAAAGGGAAAACATATTAACTTTACTTATGCTGCATCAACTTTTTTTGGCTTATCCACAGGCCATGCATCACAGAATGATACACACATACAGGAGAGAGGAAGATGGAGGAAAAAAAAATAATAAGTTGATGATGACGAGAGAGAAAATAGCCTAGCAATGATCATTATAGTCTGTATTTTAGCACTAAATTAAGTACTTAAATCTTTTAGTGTATTTCTGTTTGTCTCAATCATAGGACAGTCAAGAAGATGAATGCATCTTTAACAACTCAGTATGATTTTTACTCAATTTTACAGTATGAGGATTCAAGTTGATGTTTTTCTATTAAAACAAAACACCCAGGATTATTTAAACACAGTCACCATACCTTAAAAATGTGAACATACTAAAATTTTCTATTAGACTACAGTACTCTTTACAACTTTATAGAGATCTCTTAAAAATCTACATGACTTCAGCAAGTTATTACTTCAACAAGCACCATTTTATATCAAAGGATTTTTCACATCATTAAATAAAGCTTTATATTTTACTTATGTGGAAATGAGGGATTAGGAAGACTAATCCCTGAATACGCAGTAAGATGGCAGAAAGTGCTATAAGAATAACATTCAACAGGGTCTTTCAAAAAAAAGTCATACATTTTCACTGAAGTTAAAAGCCTCTAAACTCTATTAAATGTTTCATCTGATGTTTGTGATGTTGTATTGTGTATTTATTTTAAAGGACAATGGCTCTTGACTGAGAATGAACATTACCTTGTGGAGGATGGTAAAAGTGCCAAAGTATTTCATTTTCTTTCTTCTTCTAGCCTTTCTTTAAATAAGCATCCTTGACAGTGAAAGAGACCAACTCATTTAAAAATAGTAGCATCAAAAGAAGAAACAACAGTATTCTCTTGTATAGTCACATGAAACTTTAAGGAAGGAAACCAATAACTTGGTTGAATTTCAAAAAGTTTCCCGTAAGTATAGATGCTGTTGTTCCTTTTGCGAGGCACCAGAATATTTTTGAGGAATGGTGAAGTATGTGAATAGTATCTCTTTAATTCATGCAACCTACCTCTCTGTTGGAATTTTCTTTGTGTTACTTTAAAACTGAGGGAGTAAATGATGTGCTTCCTGGCTTTCAGTGCAGTATCTCTGTAAATTGATGAAGCCTATGTATGCTGAGCATAGTAATTGACAATCATTTTCTCAATTAAAAAGAAAAGATCTATGCTAGGATTACATATTTAGATTCCAATTTACTTTATGAACAGTTTTCACTGAGTCATCCATTGGAATGACAAATTCCATTTACATTCTGTTATTTTGTTTAAACACTATGTGCTCTTCAGGTTAGAACTACGTTATTTCCACATTACTCATCAAGAAGTAATAAATCTTAATTTCAGCTCTAAATCATAAATTGAAAATCCTTAAAATTTTCTTTTTAAAAAATTTTAATTGGAGGCTAATTAATTTACACTATTGTATTGGTTTTGCCATACATCAACATGAATCCACCACGGGTGTACACATGTTCCCTATCCTGAACCCCCCTCCCACCTAGCTCCCCGTACCATCCCTCTGGGTCATCCCAGTGCACCAGCCCCAAACATCCTGTATCCTACATTGACCCTGGACCGAAGATTCGTTTATTATATGATATTATACATGTTTCAATGCCATTCTCCCAAAACATCCCACTCTCTCCCTCTCCCACAGAGTCCGAAAGACTGTCTTATACATCTGTGTCTCTTTTGCTGTCTTGCATACAGAGTTATCATTACCATCTTTCTAAATTCCATATATATGCATTAGTATACTGTATCGGTGTTTTTCTTTCTGGCTTACTTCACTCTGTATAATCAGCTCCAGTTTCATCCACCTCATTAAAATTGATTCAAATGTATTTTTTTAATGGCTGTGTAATACTCCGTTGTGTATATGTACCACAGCTTTCTTATCCATTCATCTGCTGATGGACATCTAGGTTGCTTCCATGTCCTGGCTATTATAACCAGTGCTGTGATGAACATTGGGGTACACGTGTCTCTTTCAATTCTGGTTTCCTCGGTGTGTATGCCCAGCAGTGAGACTGCTGGGTCATAAGGCAGTTCTTTAAGGAATCTCCACGCTGTTCTCTATAGTGGTTGTACTAGTTTGCATTCCGATCAACAGTGTAAGAGGGTTCCCTTTTCTCCACACCCTCTCCAGCATTTATTGCTTGTGGACTTTTGGACTGCAGCCATTCTGACTGGCGTGAAATGGTACCTCATTGTGGTTTTGATTCGCATTTCTCTGATAATGAGTGATGTTGAGCATCTTTTAATGTGTTCGTTAGCCATCTGTATGTCTTCTTTGGAGAAATGTCTATTTAGTCCTTTGGCCCATGTTTTGATTGGGTCATTTATTTTGTTTGGAATTGAGCTGCAGGATTGCTTGTATATTTTTGAGATTAGTTGTTTGTCAGTTGCTTCATTTGCTATTATTTTCTCCCATTCTGAAGGCTGTCTTTTCATCTTGCTTATAGTTTCCTTTGTTGTGCAGAAGCTTTTAATTTTACTTAGGTCCCATTTTTAAATTTTTACTTTTATTTCCAATATTCTTGGAGGTGGGTTATAGAGGATCCTGCTGTGATGTATGTCGGAGAGTGTTTTGCCTATGTTCTCCTCTAGGAGTTTTATAGTTTCCTGTCTTATGTTTAGATCTTTAATCCATTTTGAGTTTATTTTTGTGTATGGTGTTAGAGAGTGTTCTAGTTTTATTCTTTTACAAGTGGTTGACCAGTTTTCCCAGCACCACTTGTTAAAGAGATTGTCTTTAATCCATTGTATACTGTTGCCTCCTTTTTCAAAGATAAGGTGTCCATGCACACCTATGAATAGATCAAATAAACAGAAAATTAACAAGGAAACACAAACTTTAAATGATACAATAGACCAGTTAGACCTAATTGATATCCATAGGACATTTCACCCCAAAATAATGAATTTCACCTTTTTCTCAAGCGCATATGGAACCTTCTCCAGGACAGATCACATCCTAAGCCATAAATATAGCGTCGATAAATTAAAAAAAAAAAAAGAAAAGAAAAAAGAAATGAAATCATTCCAAGCATCTTTTCTGACCACAATGCAGTAAGATTAGATCTCAATTACAGGAGAAAAACTATTAAAAATTCCAAAATATGGAGGCTGAAAAACACGCTGCTGAATAACCAACAAATCACAGAAGAAATTTAAAAAAAATCAAATTATGCATAGAAACGAATGAAAATGAAAACACAACAACCCCAAACCTGTGGGACACTATAAAAGCAGTGTTAAGGGGAAAGTCCATAGTAATACAGGCATACATCAAGAAACAAGAAACAAGTCAAATAAATAACCTAACTCTACACCTAAAGCAACTAGAAAAGGAAGAAATGAAGAACCTCAGGGTTAGTAGAAGGAAAGAAATGTTAAAAATTAGGGCAGAAATAAATGCAAAAGAAACAAGAGACCATAGCAAAAATCAACAAAGCCAAAAGCTGGTTCTTTGAAAGGATAAATAACATTGACAAGCCATTAGCCAGACTAATCAAGAAACAAAGAGAGAAAAGCCAAACCAATAAAATTAGAAATGAAAATGGAAAGATCACAAGAGATAACACAGAAATACAAAGGATCATAAGAGACTACTATCAGCAATTATATGCCAATAAAATGGACAACCTGGAAGAAATGGACAAATTCATAGTAAAGTACAACTTTCCAAAACTGAACCAGGAAGAAATAGAAAATGTTAACAGACCCATACAAGCACAGAAATTGAAACTGTAATCAGAAATCTTCCAGCAAACTAAAGCCCAGGTCCAGACGGCTTCACAGCTGAATTCTACCAAAAATTTCGAGAAGAGCTAACACCTATCCTACTCAAACTCTTCCAGAAAATTGCAGAGGAAGGTAAACTTCCAAACTCATTCTATGAGGCCACCATCACCCTAATACCAAAACCTGATAAAGATGCCACAAAAAAAGGAAACTACAGGCCAATATCACTGATGAACAAAGATGCAAAAATCCTTAACAAAATTCTAGTAATCAGAGTCCAACAACACATTAAAAAGATCATACACCATGACCAAGTGGGCTTTATTTCAGGGATGCAAGGATTCTTCAATATCCACAAAAATTTCTATTTTAAATGCTATTTTAATACTATTCCTAAAACAATCTCAAGACCATGACTTTCATGGTATTCCAGAATATAAATTTTGAAAGTTTATTCAAATGTTTATATAGAAAAATTATAACTTATGATAATAGAAAATGTCAACCAACACTCCTAGAGGATTTCTACTCATATATTTTACCATAAGGGAAGTTGCAGTTGACTTGAAAACAATAATAACTTATGGACTGGAGGGAGAACAAGATGGCAGAGGAGTGGGTGGACGTGAAGTACATCTGTCTCCACGGATACATCAGAAATACACCTTCAGACACAAAAGTGCATGCAGAACACCACGTGAGAGAGGACAGAAGTACCTAACCATTGGAAAATAATATATAGAACTTTGCAAAACCTCGAGATCAAATCCTGAGCTGTTGTAGTGGGAGCACTGACTCCAAGACCCTAGACTACCAGAGAACTAACTCTAGGGAGTATCAAATAGTGACAACTCACACAAAGGAAACCACTTGAATACAAGACCTGGCATCACCCAAACGCCAGTGGCACCCTGTGCAGGACACCTCATCCAAACAACAAACAAAACAAAAATACAAACCCAATCATCAGCAGACAGGATTACCACCTCACTCAGCCTTGCCCATCAGAGGAAAAACAAACAAACAAAAAACTCAGCACAAAAATCACCCTATACAAAGCTGACATAAACCACTGGACCAACCTTATGAGGGCAGAAACAAAAAAGAAGAGAGAATTCAACCTTGAAGCCTAGGAAAAGGAAACAGCAAACACAATAAGTTTAAACAAAATAATGAAAAAGCAGAGAAATGCTGCACAAATGAAGGAACAAGCTAGGAACACAGAAGTCCAAATAAATGAAGAGGAATAGGCAAACTACCTGAAAAAGAATTCAGAATAATGATAGTAAAGGTGATCAAAAACCTTGAAAACAGAAAGGAGAAAATGCAAGAATCATTTAACAAAGACCGAGAAGAATTAAACAATAAGCATACAGAAACAAACAACACAATTACTGAAATCAAAAATACTCTACTCGGAGTCAATAGCAGAATATCTGAAGTAGAAAAATTAATCAGTGAACTGGAAGATTAAATGGTAGAAATAACTTTTGAAGAGCAGAATAAAGTAAAAAGAATGAAAATAATTGAAAATAATATCAGATACATCTGGGACAATCTCAAACGCAGCAACATTCGAACTATAGGGGTCCCAGAAGAAGAAGATAAAAAGAAAGGGTATACGAAAATTTTTGAAGAGATTATAGTTGAAAATTTCCCCACCATGGAAAAGCAAATAGTCAGTCACATCCAAGAGGCACAAAGAGTCCCATACAGGAAAAACCCAAGGAGAAACATGGCAAGACACATACTAACAAAACTAACAAAGATTAAACACAAAGAAAGTATATTAAAAGCAGCAAGGAAAAAGCAACAAGTAATATTCAAAGGAAACCCCATATGTTTAACAGCTGATCTTTCATCAGAAACTCTGCAGGTCAGAAGGGAATGGCAGGATATATTTAAAGTACTGAAAAGGAAAAATGCATAACCAATATTACTTTACCCAGCAAGGATCTCATTAAAAATTGATGGAGAAATCAAAAGCTTTTCAGACAAGCAAAAGTTAAGAGAATTCAATGCCACAAAACCAAGTTCACAACAAATGCTAAAGGGACTTGTATAATCAAGAATTACAAGAGAAGAAAAACATCTACAAAACCAAACTGCAAATAATTAAGAAATTAGCAATAGGAACTTACATATCAATAACTACTTTAAATGTAAATGGATTAAATGTTCCAGCTGAAAGACACAGACTGGCTGAATTGATACAAAAACAAGACCCATATATACGCTGTCTAAAAGAAACCCACTTCAGACCTTAAGACACATATAGACTGAAAGTGAGAAGATGGAAAAATATATTTCCTGCAAGTGGAATGCAAAAGAAAGCTGAAATAGCAATCCTCATATCAGACAAAATAGACCTTAAAATAAAAAAGATTACAAGAGATAAGGAAGGACACTATGTATTGATCAAGGGATCAATGCAAGAGGAAGACATAACAATTGTAAATATCTATGCACCCAACATAGGAGCCCCTCAATACATAAGACAAACACCAACAGACGTAAAAGGAGAAATTGACAGTAACACAATAGCAGGAGACATTAATACCTCACTCACACCAATGGACAGATCATCAAAACAGAAAATTAATAACGAAACACAAGGCTTAAATGATACTTTGATATCTTCAGGACATTCCAACCAAAAGCAGAATATACCTTCTTCTCAAGTGAACATGGAACATTCTCCAAGATACACCATATCTTGGGTCACAAATCAAACCTCAGTAAATTTAAGAAAACTGAAATTTTATAAACCATCTTTTCTGACCACAATGCTGTAAGACTGGATATCAATTACAAGAGGAAAAAAAAATACTGTAAAAAACACAAACACATGAAGATTAAACAATCTATTTCTACATAACCAAAAGTTTACTGAATAAATTAAAAAGGAAATTAAAAAAATGTCTTGAAACAAATGACAATGAAAACACAGCAGCTCAAAACCTATGCAATGCAGCAAAAGCAGTTCTAAGAGGGAAGTTTATAGCAGTATAATCCTACCTCAAGAAACAAGAAAAACATTGAATGGACAACCTAACTTTACACCTAAAACAACTGGAAAACGAAGAACAAAAATCCCCAAAATTAGCAGAAGGAAAGAAATCATGAAGATTGGAGCAGAAATAAATAAAAAAAAAATGAAAGAAGCAATCATAAAGATTAATAAAACTAAAAGCTGGTTCTTTGAGATGATTAACAAAATTGACAAACCTTTAGCCACACTCATCAAGAAAAAAAGAGGGAAGAATCAAATCAACACAATTAGAAATGAAAAAGAAGAAGCTACAACAGACAATGCAGAAATAAAGGATTATAAGAGACTTATCAACAACTATATGGCAATAAAATGGATAAGCCGGAAAAAATGGACAGATACTTAGAAAATGTCTACCTTCCAAGACTGAATCAGGAAGAAATAGAAATTATTAACTACCCAATACAAGCACTGAAATTGAAGCTCTGATCAAAAATCTCCCAAAAAACAAAAGCCCCGGACCAGATGGCTTCACAGGAGAATTTTATCAAACATTTAAAGAAGAGTTAATGCCTATCCTTCTAAAACTTTTCAAAAAATTTCAGATGAAGGAATGCTTCCACACTCATTCTGTGAGGCCACAGTCACTCTGATACCAAAACCAGACAAAGAAAACACACACAAAAAAGACAACTACAGGCCAATGTCACCGATGAACATAAATGCAAAATTTATCAACCAAGTTTTAGCAAACATAATTTAACAACACATTGAAAAGCTCATACACCATGATTAAGTTGGGTTTATCCCAGGGATGCAAGGATTCTTCAATATATGCAAATCAATCAATGTGATACATCATATTAACAAATTGAAAGATAAAAACCGTATAATAACCTCAATAGATGCAGAAAAAGCCTTTGACAAAATTCAGCATCCATTTATGATTAAAACTCTTCAGAAAATGGGCATAGAAAGAATGTACATCAACATAGTAAAGGCCATATATGATAAGCCCACAGAAAATATTATTCTCAATGGTTAAAAACTCAAAGCATCCCCCCCTAAGAGCAGGAACAGGTAAGGGTGAACACTTTCATCACTATTATTCAGCACAGTTTTGGAAGTCCTAGCTACAGCAATCAGAGAAGAAAAAATAAATAAATAAAAGGAATCCAGATTGGAAAAGATGAAATAAAGCTCTTACTGTTTGCCGATGACATGACACTGTACATAGAAAACCTTGAAGATAGTATCAGAAAATTATCAGAGCTAATCAGTGAATATAGCAAAGTTGAAGGATACAAAATCAATACAGAAAAATCACTTGCAGTACTATATACTAACAATGAAAAATCAGAAATAAAAATTAAGGAGTCAATCCTATTCACCATTGCCCCCCAAAATAAATAAATATCCAGGAATAAACTTACCTAAGGAGACAAAAGAAATGTACACAGAAAGTTATAAAACTCTGATGAAAGAAATCAAAGGCATAAATCAAAGATATAAACAGATGAAGAGATATTCCATGTTCCTGTACAGGAACAATCAATATTGTGGAAATGATTATACTACCAAATGTGATCTACAGATTCAATGCAATCCCTATCAAATTACCAATGGCATTTTTCACAGAATTAGAAGAAATCTTTTCACAATTCACATGGAAACACAAAAGACCCCGAATAGCCAAAGCAGTCTTGAGAAAGAATGGAGCTGGAGGAATCAACCTTCCTGACTTCAGATGATGCTACAAAGCTACAATCATCAAGACAGCATGGTACTGGCACAAAAACTGAAATATAGACCAATAGAACAAGATAGAAAGCCCAGAAATAAACACATGAACCTATGGGTATCATATTTTTGACAAAGGAGGCAAAAATATACAATGGGGCAAAGACAGCCTGTTCAATAAATGGTGCTGGGAAAACTGGACAGCTACATGTAAAAGAATGAAATTAGAATACTTTCTAACAACATACATAAAGATATACTTAAAATGGATTAAAGACCTAAATGTAAGACCAGAAACTTTAAAACTCTTAGAGGAAAACACAGGCAGAACACTCGATGACATAAAGTAAATCCTCTCTGACCCACCTCCCTAGAGTAACAGAAATGAAAAGAAAAGTAAACAAGTGGGATCCGATTAAACTTAAAAGCTTTTGCATAGCAAAGAAAACTATAAGCAAGGTGCAAAACACCCTTCAGGATGGGAGAAAACAATAGCAAATGAAACAACTGGCAAAGGATTAAATTCCAAAATATACAAGCAGCTCATACAACTTAATAGCAGAAAAACAAACAACCCAAATCAAAAAGTGGGAAAATGACCTAAACGGACATTTCTCCAAAGAAGATATACAGATAGCTAACAAACACATGAAAAGATGCTCAACGCTGCTCATTACTAGAGAAATGCAAATCAAAACCACAAAGAGGTATCACCTGATACTGGTCAGAATGGCCACCATGAAAAATTCTACAAACAATACATGCTGGAGAGGGTGTGGAGAAAACGGAACACTCTTGCACTGTTGGTGGGAATGTAAATTAATACAGCCACTATGGGAGATGGTCAGAGAAGGCAATGGCACCCCATTCCAGTACTTTTGCCTGGAAAATCCCAGGGATGGATGAGCCTGGTAGGCTGCAGTCCATGCGGTTGTGCTCAGCTTTCTTCACAGTCCAACTCTCGCATCCATACATGACCACTGGAAAAACTATAGCTTTGACTAGATGGACCTTTGTTGGCAAAGTAACGTCTCTGCTTTTCAATATGCTGTCTAGGTTGCTATTCTTTAGCACTCTGCATTCAAATGGGTGTATCTTTTCTTTTCGCCTTTGTTTTTCGCTTCTCTTTTTTTCACAGCTATTTGTAAGGCCTCCTCAGACAGCCGTTTTGCTTTTTTGCATTTATTTTTCTTGGAGATGATCTTGATCCCTGTCTCATTACTCAGCCATAAAAAGGAATGCATTTGAGTCAGTTCTAATGAAGTGAATGAACCTAAAGCCTATTATATACAGTGAAGTAAGTCAGAAAGAGAATGATAATTATCATATACTAATGCATATATGGAGAAGGAAATGGAAACCCATTCCAATATTCTTGCCTGGAAAATTACATGGAATCAGGAGCCTGGCAAGCTACACACCCCACAGTGTTGCAAAGAGTTGGACACGGTTGAATGACTAACACACAAACACACACAATTAATTTTACAAAATCTAGCAAAGTGGTACTGAAGAATTTATTTTCAGGGCAGCAATGGAGAATAGACTTTTGGACATGGGGAGAGGGGAGAAGAAGTTAAGATGTATGGAGAGTAACATGGAAACATACATTACTCTATGTAAAATAGATAACCAAAGGAAATCTGCTGTATGTCTCAGGAAACTGAAACAGGGGCTCTGTATCAACCTACAGGGGTGGAATGGGGAGGGAGGTGGGAGGGAGGTTCAAAAGGCACGAGATATATGTATACCTATGGCTGATTCATGTTTAACAGAAAACAACAAAATTCTCTAAAGCAATTATCCTTCATTTAAAAAATAAATAAATTGATTAAAAAACATGGATTTTGCTGGTACTTTACTTTTAAAACTGTCATAAGATTAAAAAAATTATTTGATTTTTCCTTATTTTGGTTTTATTGGAGCAAAAATTTAAATTTTTTCTATTATTTCCTTTCCTGAGTTATCTCATATTTCTAACTTAATTGGAGACTTCCCAGGTGGCACATTAGTAAAGAATCCACCTGCCAATGCAAGAGACACAGCTTCAGTCCCTGAGTTGGGAAGTTTCCCTGGAGAAGTAAAAGATAATCCACTCCAATCCACTTGCCTGGAGAATCCCATGGACAAGAGACTCTGGCGGGCCACAGTCCATGGGGGTCACAAAGAGTCAGATATGATTGAGTGACTGAGCATGTCTGTACCAATTAAATTGAAATGCATTTGAGTCAGTTCAAATGCATTATTTATTTATTCATATTCATTCATAACTGTCTTTTAAAGCATAGTTACATTTTTTTTCTGTTAAACTTAGACTGCTAAACCAGCTAATCAAAGTGTATCTTTTCCTTTCTTTGCAGTACTAATTATTATAGCAAGCAACATACATAATACTCTCTTTAAATATACTACTCCTGGTTTAAAAACACTTAAATAGGCCTTGTTATACTACAGAGATCTGAATAAACCATGAGGGCAAGCCTGATTACTATGACTTATTTCTTGATTATCCCAAGGTATTCTGGTTGAATTCTGACCAATTTTCCATACAAACATTTGATTTATAGGGTTAAATGTCTATTTATAGATCTTATAACTTTATCACAGTTGACTTCCTGGATAACTTATTCATTTTCTAGACATAATATGTGTGACATTCTGTTATTTCACATTTTTCTTATAGTTTCCTTAAAGCTTTCCTTTGGGACACAGATATCTTATCTTCAGACCTCACTTCTTCATGAATACTCCAGAGCTATCTCCTCAACCAATAGTTTACCTAAAAGTAATGAGTTTCTTCTTCCTATGATTCACTTCTGTGGTCCTGTCTAGAGTAATATATAATAATTATATATTACAAATATATAATTTTTATAATTCTTTAGTAATTATTAAAATATTCATATACATATAAATGATGAGGATTGATTTTTATTCTTTAAAATATAATCAATTTCTGTTTATATATATATAGCAATAGAGAGCAAGAGTGATACAATCCCACCATAGTAATTAAAAGTAGATTATATCTATGTGCTCATATGAAATATATGTATTTCTAATGTTAAGAGAATTCATATGATTCAAATTAAAAGACCCATCCTATCCTGGATAAGCAGAGAACATATACTTCATGTACGTCCTTTCTCCTTCATCATGTTTCCCTTTTTAATCCTCTTTCAACTTCTTCTGTTTCTAATGGGAAGATGACATGTGTTCTTTCCCTTTGCAGTTTTTCCAAAATACTTTAATTTGATTTTCAAAAACTGAAATAAATCTTATGTCCTGTCATGTCTTTGCTGCTCCATACAAATACTTATACATCTTTCCTTCACAGATTCCAGTTATTTTAGGAGTAAACAGGGCATATAGGGTCAAGTGTGAGTGAAGTGAAAGTCGTTTAGTCATGTCTGACTCTTTCCAACTCCGTGGACTATACAGTCCATGGAATTCTCTAGGCCAGAATACTGCAGTGGATAGTCTTTCCCTTCTCTGGGGGATCTTCCCAACCCAGGGATTGAATCCAGGTCTCTTGCATTGCAGGCGGGTTCTTTACCAGCTGAGCCACAAGGGAAGCCCAAGAATACTGGAGTGGGTAGCCTATCTCTTCTCTAGGAGATCTTCCCAACCCAGGAATTGAACCATGGTCTCCTGCATTTCAGGCGGATTCTTTGCCCACTGAGCTATCAGGGAAGCCCATGTAGAGTCAACAGAAGGGTTAATAAAATACAAAGCCTACATTTTTATAACTGATCACTTACCTGTACTCCAAAACTAGTTTTATTTTTTAGTTCAAGCTGGAACATCTGAACTAAAATTTAGCATTTCTAAAACTGAACACATATATACACACACACAGACACATACAAACAGAGGTCCACATTCAGAGAGAAAAGTCCTGAGATCAGGAATCAATAGTCATAGTGATGAAACTTGGCCTTATGTTAAATAGTCTAGGATGGAGATGGGTGACACCCTCCTATGTGACCACAGGCTGCAGGTCATTTTCAGGTGAGCAAAATCACTGGGGTACTATAGCACTTCTTGCCTCATGAATGGCCAAGTTCCAGATGTCTGACAACTCCACATGGTGCTCACTTTCTTCAGTGTGCTAGAGAAGAGGAATAAAGTATAATTTAGTAAAGTGAGAAGCTGACACAGAACCATTAGATCTTCCAGCTCAGCCTCCTATCCACAGGAAGCATGAGGTTGAGTTTGTTCTAACTTCCCCTGAGGTTATTAATTTTATATTGCCAGACAGACTGGTGACCTCACTCAATATGGCAGGTTCTTCCTGCACAGGTAGCATAACAACTCCTAATTTCCAGGCATGCCTACTATTGGACCACATGATATATACATGTTTTCAATTTTCTTTTGAGGCTATAAATACTAAACCAAGGGTCATTGACTGATAAATGCTAGGGTTTGGATTCCAAATGTGACTCTCTGGTATTAAATTTTATAACACTGGTACAAGGCAATGTGTATCAAAACACTAAAACTATCTATTGAAAGTGAAGCTGATAGCATGTTCTTCTATAAAGTAGCTAATGCAGCATATTGTCTGCGAGACAGAATGAATTTTGTTTTTTAACTTTTATTTTTACTTTATTTTGCTTTATAATACTGTATTGGTTTTGCCATACATTGACATGAATCAGCCACGGGTGTACATGAGTCCGAATCCTGAACCCCCCTCCCACCTCCCACCCCATATCATCTCTCTGGATCATCCCCATGCACCAGCCCCAAGAATCTTGTGTCCTGTATCAAACATAGACTGGCGATTCGTTTCTTACATGATAGTATACATGTTTCAGTGCCATTCTCCCAAATCATCCCACCCTCTCCCTCTCCCACAGAGTCCAAAAGCCCGTTCTATACATCTGTGTCTCTTTTGCTGTCTCACATACAGGGTTATCATTACCATCTTTCTAAATTCCATATATATGTGTTAGTATACTGTATTGGTGTTTTTCTTTCTGGCTTACTTCACTCTGTATAACCAGCTCCAGTTTCATCCACCTCATTAGAACTGGTTCAAATGTATTCTTTTAAATGGCTGAGTAATACTCCATTGTGTATATGTACCACAGCTTTCTTATGCATTCATCTGCTGATGGACATCTAGGTTGTTTCCATGTCCTGGCTATTATAAACAGTGCTCTGATGAAATTGAGGTACACGTGTCTCTTTCAATTCTGGTTTCCTCGGTGTGTATGCCCAGCAGTGGGATTGCTGGGTCATAAGGCAGTTCTATTTGCAATATTTTAAGGAATCTCCACACTGTTCTCCATAGTAGCTGTACTAGTTTGCATTCCCACCAACAGTGTAGGAGGGTTCCCTTTTCTCCACACCCTCTCCAGCATTTATTGCTTGCAGACTTTTGGATCACTGCCATTCTGACTGGTGTGAAATGGTACCTCATTGTGGTTTTGATTTGCATTTCTCTGATAATGGGTGATATTGAGCATCTTTTCATGTGTTTGTTAGCCATCCGTATGTCTTCTTTGGAGAAATATCTATTTAGTTCTTTGGCCCATTTTTAGATTGGGTCATTTATTTTTCTGGAATTGAGCTGCATAAGTTGTTTGTATATTTTTGAGATTAGTTGTTTGTCAGTTGCTTCATTTGCTATTATTTTCTCCCATTCAGAAGGCTGTCTTTTCACCTTGCTTCTAGTTTCCTTGGTTGTGCAGAAGATTTTAATTTTAATTAGATCCCATTTGTTTATTTTTGCTTTTATTTCCAATATTCTGGGAGGTGGGTCATAGAGGATCCCATTGTGATGTATGTTGGAGAGTGTTTTGCCTATTTTCTCCTCTAGGAGTTTTATAGTTTCTGGTCTTACATTTAGATCTTTAATCCATTTTGTGTTTATTTTTGTGTATGGTGTCAGAAAGTGTTCTAGTTTCATTCTTTCACAAGTGGTTGACCAGTTTTCTCAGCACCACTTGTTAACGAGATTGTCTTTACTCCATTGTATATTCTTGCCTCCTTTGTCAAAGATAAGGTGTCCATAGGTGTGTGAATTTATCCCTGGGCTTTCTATTTTGTTCCATTGATGTATATTTCTGTCTTTGTGCCAGTACCATACTGTCTTGACCGTGGCTTTGTAGTAGAGCCTGAAGTCAGGCAGGTTGATTCCTCCAGTTCCACTCTTCTTCCTCAAGATTGCTTTGGCTATTTGAGGTTTTTTGTATTTCCATACAAATTGTGAAATTATTTGTTCTAGCTCTGTGAAAAATACCGTTGATAGCTTGATAGGGATTGCATTGAATCTATAGATTGCTTTGGGTAGTATACTCATTTTCACTATATTGATTCTTCCAATCCATGAACATGGTATATTTCTCCATCTATTAGTGAGTGTCCTCTTTGATTTCTTTCATCAATGTTTTATAATTTTCTGTATATAGGTCTTTAGAGTCTTTAGGTAGGTATATTCCTAAGTATTTTATTCTTTTCATTGCAATGGTGAATGGAATTATTTCCTTAATTTCTTTTTCTACTTTCTCATTATTAGTGTATAGGAATGCAAGGGATTTCTGTGTGTTGATTTTATATCCTGCAACTTTACTATATTCATTTATTAGCTCTAGTAATTTTCTGGTGGAGTTTTGAGGGTTTTCTATGTAGAGGATCATGTCATCTGCAAACAGTGAGAGTTTTACTTCTTCTTTTCCAATTTGGATTCACTTTATTTATTTTTCTGCTCTGATTGCTGTGCCAAAACGTCCAGAACTATGTTGCATAGTAGCGGTGAAAGTGGGCACCCTTGTCTTGTTCCTGACTTTAGGGGAAATGCTTTCAATTTTACACCATTGAGGATAATGTTTGCTGTGGGTTTGTCATATACAGCTTTTATTATGTTGAGGGATGTTCTTCTATTCCTGCTTTCTGGAGAGTTTTTACATAAATAGATGTTGAATTTTGTCAAAGGCCTTGTCTGCATCTATTGAGATAATCATATGGCTTTTATTTTTCAATTTGTTAATCTGGTGAATTACATTGATTGATTTGCGGATATTGAAGAATCCTTGCATCCCTGGGATAAAGCCCACTTGGTCATGGTGTATGATCTTTTTAATGTGTTGTTGGATTCTGATTGCTAGAATTTTGTTAAGGATTTTTGCATCTATGTTCATCAGTGATATTGGCCTGTAGTTTCCTTTTTTTGTGGCATCTTTGTCAGGTTTTGGTATTAGGGTGATGGTGGCCTCATAGAATGAGTTTGGAAGTTTACCTTCCTCTGCAATTTTCTGGAAGAGTTTGAGTGGGATAGGTGTTAGCTCTTCTTGAAATTTTTGGTAGAATTCAGCTGTGAAGCCACCTGGACCTGGGCTTTAGTTTGCTGGAAGATTTCTGATTACAGTTTCAATTTCTGTGCTTGTGATGCATCTGTTAAGATTTTCTATTTCTTTCTGGTTCAGTTTTGGAAAGTTGTACTTTTCTATGAATTTGTCCATATCTTCCAGGTTGTCCATTTTGTTGGCATATAATTGCTGATAGTAGTCTCTTATGATCCTTTGTATTTCTGTGTTGTCTGTTGTGATCTTTCCATTTACATTTCTAATTTTATTGGTTTGACTTTTCTCCCTTTGTTTTTTGATGAGTCTGATTAATGGGTTGTCAGTTTTATTTATCCTTTCAGCTTTTGGCTTTGTTGATTTTTGCTATGGTCTCTTTTGTTTCTTTTACATTTATTTCTGCCCTAACTTTTTAGATTTCTTTCCTTCTACTAACTCTGGGGTGCTCCATTTCTTCCTTTTCTAGTTGAGTGTAGAGTTAGGTTATTTATTTGACTTTTTTCTTGTTTCTTAAAGTATGCCTGTATTGCTATGCACTTTCCTCTTAGCACTGCTTTTATAGTGTCCCACAGGTTTTGGGCTGTTGTGTTTTCATTTTCATTCGTTTCTATGCATATTTTGATTTTTTTTAAAATTTCTTCTATGATTTGTTGGTTATTCAGCAGCGTGTTTTTCAGCCTCCATATGTTGGAATTTTTAATAGTTTTTCTCCTGTAATTGAGATCTAATCTTAATACATTATGGTCAGAAAAGATGCTTTTAATGATTTCAATTTTTTTTTTTTTTTAATTTATCAAGGTTAGATTTATGGCCCAGAATGTGGTCTATCCTGGAGAAGCTTCCGTGAGCACTTGAGAAAAAGGTGAAATTCATTGTTTTGGGGTGAAATGTCCTATAGATATCAATTAGGTCTAACTGGTCTATTGTATCATTTAAGTTTGCGTTTCTTTGTTAATTTTCTGTTTAGTTGATCGGTCCATAGGTGTGAATGGGGTATTAAGGTCTCCCACTATTATTGTGTTATTGTTAATTTCCCCTTTCCTTCTTGTTAGAATTTGTCTTACATATTGTGTATTCCTATGTTGGGTGCAAATATTTATAATTGTTATATCTTCTTCTTGGATTGATCCATTAATCATTATGTAGTGGCCTTCTTTGTCTCCTTTCACAGCCTTTGTTTTAAAGTCTATTGTATCGGAGATGAGTATTGCTACTTCTGCTTTCTTTTGGTCTCTATTTGTGTGGAATATCTTTTTCCAGTCCTTCATTTTCAGTCTGTATGTGTCCCTTGTTTTGAGGTGGGTCGCATATAGGGGTCTTGTTTTTGTATCCATTCAGCCAGTCTTTGCCATTTGGTTGGGGCATTCAACCCATTTACATTTAAGGTAATTATTGATAATTATGATCCCATTGCCATTTACTTTATTGTTTTGGGTTTGGGTTTATATGCCCTTTTTGTGTTTCCTGTCTAGAGAATATCCTTTAGCATTTGTTGGAGAGCTGGTTTGGTGGTGCTGAATTCTCTCAGCTTTTGCTTGTCTGGAAAGCTTTTGATTTCTCCTTCGTATTTGAATGAGATCCTTGCTGGGTACAGTAATCTGGGCTGTAGGTTATTTTCTTTCATCACTTTAAGTATGTCTTGCCATTCCCTCCTGGCCTGAAGCATTTCTATTGAAAGATCTGCAGTTATCCTTATGGGAATCCCTTTGTGTGCTATTTTTTGTTGTTCCCTTGCTGCTTTGAATATTTGTTCTTTGTGTTTGATCTTTGTTAATTTGATTAATGTGTGTCTTGGGGTGTTTCGCCTTGGGTTTAACCTGTTTGGAACTCTCTGGGTTTCTTGGACTTGGGTGATTATTTCCTTCCCCATTTTAGGGAAGTTTTCAAAGATTATGTCCTCAAGTATTTTCTCATGGTCTTTCTTTTTGTCTTCTTCTTTGGGACTCCAATAATTCGAATGTTGGAGCATTTCATATTGTCCTGGAGGTCTCTGAGATTATCCTCATTTCTTGTAACTCGTTTTTCTTTTTCCTCTCTGATTCATTTATTTCTACCATTCTATCTTCTATTTCACTAATCCCATCTTCTGCCTCTGATATTCTACTATTTGTTGCCTCCAGAGTGTTTCTGATCTCATTTATTGCATTATTCATTATATACTGACTCTTTATTTCTTCTAGGTCCTTGTTAAACCTTTCTTTCATCTTCTCAATCCTTATCTCCAGGCTATTTATCTGTGATTCATTTTGATTTCAAGATTTTGGATCATTTTCACTATCAATATTTGGAATTCTTTCTCAGGCAGATTCCTTATCTCTTCCTCTTTGGTTTGGTTTGATGGGTATTTCTCCTGTTCCTTTACCTGCTGGGCATTCCTCTATCTCTTCATCTTGGTTATATTGCTGCATTTGGGGTGGCCTTTCTGTATTCTGGGAATTGTGGAGTTCTCTTATTATGGAGAGATAATTTCCTCGCTGTGGGTGGGGTTGTATCAGTGGCTTGTCAAGTTTTCTTGGTTAGGGAAGCTTGTGTCGGAGTTCTGGTGGGTGGAGCTGGATTTCTTCTCTCTGGAGTGCAATGAAGTGTCCAGTAATGAGTTATGAGATGTCTATGGTTTTGGAGTAATTGAGCTGCCTGTATATTGAAGCTCAGGGGTGTGTTCCTGTGTTGCTGGAGAATTTGAGCGGTATGTCTTGCTCTGGAACTTGGTGGTCCTTTGGTGGTGCTTGGTTTCAGTGTAGGTATGGAGGTGTTTGATGAGCTCCTATCGATTAATGTTCCCTGGATTCAGGAGTTCTCTGGTGTTCTCAGGATTTGGACTTAAGCCTCCTGCTTCTGGTTTTCAGTTTTATTTTTACAGTAGCCTCAAGACTTCTCCATCTATACAGCGCTGACGATAAAACATCTAGGTTAAAGATGATAAGTTTTTCCACATCGAGGGACACCCAGAGAGGTTCACTGTTTTTGAAGACAATGATCTGCTTTTCTGGGTGCCTGATGTACTCTGCCAGCATTCAGAATTTGTTTTGTAGAATTTACCCAGTGTTGAAATGTTCTTTTGATGAATTTGTGGGGAAGAAAGTGGTCTCCCCATCCTATTCCTCTGCCATCTTAGGATTGCCTCGAGAGAAAGAATTTGTAAATAATCCTTTTAAATACTTAAAATGATTGACAATCAACAACAAATACTCTGTTATATTAATATAATTTGTATTTGCAATTAAACAACACTTCATTTACTTGACAAAATAATTTTGCCCTTGCCAGCTTTATTTATTTCCAAGTAGTTGTGATTTAGCATGTCTGACTTCCCAGGTGGCACTAGTGGTAAAGAACTCGCCTGCTAATGCAGGAGATAAAAGAGACCAGGGTTTGATTCCTGGGTCAGGAAGATCCTCTGGAGAAGGGCATGGCAACCCACTCTAGTATTCTTGCCTGGAAAATTCCAGAACAGAGGAGGCTGGTGGGCTTCCGTCCACGGGGGTCACAGAGTTGGACACAGCTGAAGCGACTTAGTGCACAAACACATGCTCTACCTGTATTCTTTGAAAGACTGTTGATTCATCAGTAGAAGGTGGATGCAATTTAAATAAATGAGTTGGAGACAAAGCAGGTGCTCACTGTACATGTCATGTGAATTATTAGTAACATATTAATGTTTTACAGAGCTTTATTGCTTGGTATATCATTAGGTTCATTCTTTATTACTTTGGCACAAAAGAAAAAAATTCAAGGAGTGAAGGGCAGTTAAACACATATGATGGAATTAGAAAGAGAAGCCATGATATGATTTCAGAGGTACTGAGGTAGATGCGCCAGCTCCATGCCAGGAGGTTGAAATATATGCAAATATATGTGTGTATCATCTAGTTGCTCTCACAGATGCAGAGCTAGGCTGTCATGTGCTTTTCTGGGTTTTTGTTACATTTTTATTTCTCCATTTAAGTGAGTTTTACTGTTGCCCTTCCTTTCTATAACTTGATATTCAGATGAAAGAAGCCCCAAATACTGAAGGTTTCTTTTTTCTCCAAAAATTAATTTTCAGGAATGAGAAACTGGAAAACAAGTCAATAACCTGATAATGAAAAAATGTCAATAACTTGATAATGAAAAATTAAAACTTTTTGTTTTTTGTACTAAATGGCAGCCTAGTGTTATCTCCTTGCTTGATTGTCACCCACTCAAGGTCAATTAGCACAGTAATACTGATATGCTAAATCACTGCATTGTTTTTGTACATTTGTATATTGTTGTTGTTTAGTACCTACGTTGTGTCTGACCCTTTTGCAACCCCATGGAGTGTATATAGCCTGCCAGGCTCCTTTGTCCATAGGTTTTCTATACTCAAATGCACACACATATAGTCACAACATTTTAAGTATTAATGCTAAATGCATATATTAATTTTAAATTATAACTTTGGCCAATATTTTGGAAATTTATTTTCTCACTTATTAATGGGTTTTATATACTCTATTTTGTGTTCACATCAGTTGTGATTGCTTAAATCTTTTAAAATTTCTGACTTGGAAAAGTTTTCATGTACTTTTTTCCATTTTGTGTCTTTACTGAATAAAAATTTGCTAAATTTATCTCTGGTATGATTTTAAACTTGTTTCCTGTCCTGAAAATGATATTTGTTTTGTGTGTGCTTGGTAGTGTCCCACTCTTTGTGACCTCCTGAACAGTAGCCCACCAAGTTCCTCTGTCCATAGAATTCTTCAGGCAAGAATACTGGAGTGGGTTGCCATCTCCTCTTTCAGGGGATCTTCCTGGCCCAGGGATAGAACTTGTCTCCTGGTTGTGTCTCTTGCATTGGCAGGTGAATTCTTTACCCCTGAGCCACCTGGGAAGCCCTTAGGAAAGGAAGTACTACTATTCCTATAGTTAACCTACAAAACTGAGGCTTAGGAAGCTCAGCCTCACAGGTTTAGGATTCAGACTGTTCCTATTTCTACTACTTAACCTCTGAGACTCAAGTTTCATGTTATAAAACCAGAATCATAAATGCCTGCATCATAAGTTCATTGTCTTGATAAAATGAGATTTTTTATGACTAACACAAAGAGAACATTAATGGAGGCTGGGTACTGTAGTGTATAGCTCCTGTGCCCATGACTTGTGAGCCCATTTTCTTCCCTCTCCCTTAGAAACTAGTTCTATCTATCATTTGTGTCTTCTTTTATTCACATTCATCACTGAAAGCTTAAATTTCAAGATACAAATGCATTTTCACCTACTCCACCAAAAAATCAAAGAATCTCTATTTCAGAACTTCCAGATATACATGCTGAATTTAGAAAAGGCAGAGGAATCAGAGACCAAATTGCCAACATCCGTTGGATCATAGAAAAAGCAAGAGAATTCCAGAAAGACATTTCCTTTTGCTTCATTGACTAGACTAAAGCCTTTGTGTGGATCACAACAAACTGTAGAAAATTCTCAGAGATGGGAAGACACCTTACCGGTCTCCTGATAAACCTATATGTGGGTCAAGAAGCAACAATTAGAACCTGATAAAGAACGACTGACTGATTCCAAATTGGGAAAGGAGTTCTTTGAGGCTGTATATTGTCACTCTGCTTATTTAACTTATATGCAGAATACTTCACCAAAATGCCAGGCTGAATAAAGCACAAGCTGAAATAAAGATTGCAGGGAGAAATATCAACAACCTAAGATATGCAGATGATATCACTCTAATGGCAGAAAGATAGAGCAGCTAAACAGCCTCTTGATGAAGGTGAAAGAGGAGAATGACAAACCTGGCTTAAAACTGAACATTCAAAAAAACTAAGATAATAGCACCTGGTCTCATTCCTTCAAGAGGCAAATGGGGAAAAAGTGGAAACAGTGATGGACTTTATTTTCTTGGGCTCCCAAATCACTGCAAATACAGACTGAAGCCAGGAAATTAAAATACATTTAGTCCCTGGAAAGAAAGTTATGACAAACCTAGACAGTGTATTAAAAAGCAGAGACATCACTTTGCCAACAAAGATCCAAGTAGTCAAAGTTATGGTTTTTCCAGTAGTCATGCGCAAATGCAAGAGTTGGAGCATAAAGAAGCCTGAGCACAGAAGAACTGATGCTTTCAAACTGTGGTGCTGGAGAAGACTCTTAAGAGTCCCTTGGACTGCAAGGAGATCAAACCATTCAGCCCTAAATGTGATCTCCAATATTCACTGGAAGGACTGATGATGAAGATGAAGCTCCAGTAGTTTTGCTACTTGATGCAAAGAGCCGACTCATTTGAAAAGACCCTGGTGCTGGGAAAGATTGAGGGCAGGAGGAGAAGGGGGTGACAGAGGAGGTGATGGTTAGTTGGCATCATCGATACAATGGAAATGATTTTGGGCAAACTTTGAGAGACAGTAGAGGACAGGGAAGCCTGTCCATGGGCTTCCCAAGCATGCTGCAGTCCATGGGGTTCCAAAGAATTGGACATGACTTAGCAACTGAACAACATTTTTATTATTATATCTCTTATGAAATGTCTGTATATTTCCTACCATCTTATGAAAGTACAGTTGTATAATTTTTCCCCTACCTTGTTTCATTCTCCCAATATATTGAAAAAAAACTGCAAAAGTTTTTCTCATTACAGTTGAAGAAATCAAATAATTTTGTTTCTTCTCCTTAATTTCTTCAGTCATGTCTGACTCTTCGTGACCCCATGGACTGTAGCCCGGCAGGCTGCTCTGTCCATGGAATTCTCCAGGCAAGAATACTGGAGTGGGTTGTCATTTTCTTCTCCATGGGAGCTTCCTGACCCAGGGATCAAACCCGTGTCTCTTATGTCTCCTTCATTTGCAGAAAGGTTGCTTCCTTGGTGGCTCAGAGGTTAAAGCGTCTGCCCGCAATGCGGGAGACCTGGGTTCGATCTCTGGGTTGGGAAGATTCCCCTGGAGAAGGAAATGGCAACCCACTCCAGTATTCTTGCCTGGAGAATCCCATGGACGGAGGAACCTGGTGGGCTACAGTCCACAGGGTTGCAAAGAGTCGGACACGACTTCACTTTCACTTTCACTTTCCTTACCACTAGCGTCGCCAGGCCACAGACCAACAACCTACCTCCCTTTCAGTAATATTCTTGAGTAACTAATAGCAATTCATTTCTGTTCCATTATGCGGAATCTAGTTTCTTTCCCTTTTGCTACTTTTAGGATTTTTTTTTTTAAGCTCTCTGTTCTGAAATTTTAGAATAACATTTCCTCATATAATCCTTTCTGTTCACTTGTGATGATGTAAAGACACTGTCAACTTACTATAAAAATGTAACTTAGTTTTTTTTTTTTTCCTTTTTCTGCTTGAAAGGGACCAGATTTTTTAAAAACTAGCCATATATAAATTTAAACATTTGAATTCAAAGCAGAGAAATCTACTTTTAGAAACTGAAAATGTAGTTTAATTCTGTCTAGTTTAAAAACAAAGCAGACAGCAGGAGCAAAAGCCCTTCTACAAGGTGTTGAAAACTTTCTAAAGTGGTTATATGTATGGATCCTTTTGGGGTTACCACAAACTGAATCTTCTCATGTACAGATAAAAGGATTTCAGTTTAGATTTACTACCTTACAATGCAGTGTTGTATAAAATACATCTTGTTTGTGGTTTACATGAAGTATTTTCTTAAAAGGCTCTGTGTACAATTAAAATGTGTATATTTTTCTACAGATCTCCATTGTGACTTTCAGAGATATAGCCTTAAAAAAAATTGGCCCTGAGAAATTTATTCAGTGTTTTTCCAGGTGACCTCTGTACACTGAGGTTATTAGGTGTCCACTAGACTCAGTGGCACCCCATTCCGATACTCTTGCCTGGAAAATCCCATGGATGGAGGAGCCTGGTAGGCTGCAGTCCATGGGGTCCTTAAAAGTCGGACACGACTGAGTGATTTCACTTTCACTTTTCACTTTCTTGCATTGGAGAAGGAAATGGCAACTCACTCCAGTGCTCTTGCCTGGAGAATCCCAGGGAATGGGAGAGCCTGGTGGGCTGCTGTCTATGAGGTTGCACTGAATCTGACACGACTGAAGTGAGTTAGCAGCAGCAGCAGCATTCATTATTTAGGAATTTTCAAAATAATCTTCCATTTTCTGTTTACTCTGTCTAAAACACATATTAATTGGAAATTGCAACCCCTACTATAATATTTCATTTTTCTTTTTCTATTTTCTAATCTCTGCCCTTCTTCCTGCTTTCTGGGAGGTGGTCTCAAAGTTATGTTACAGGCTTTCATGAAATGTCTATTGATATTTTGTTGTTCAATCATAATTTACAGTGAGACAGTAAAAGGTTTTGAGGCTGTGTGTGTTCCTGTGTATGTGTGGAGAAGTGATTTTGTTGGATGATGGATTTCTCTCATAATAAAATTTTATTGTGGAATCGCAAACTGCTTGCAACTGTAGTCTTTTGTTGTGGTTATTGTCTGTAGGGTTTTTTTTTTTTTTTTTTTTTTTGTCTGAGTCTTTTTAAGACAGTTTCTACAAGGGTGAACTTCCAAATCTCTTGCTTGATGCTACACATCTATTAATAGTTGCTTTCATAGGGTTAACTGCCTGGAGAAACAGCATGGGAACTAGACAGTTTAATTTGAAGTTTCATTTACTTCCCTGGTAGTTAAGAAACTCTCCCATCTTCACCCTCAGCCATTCCTGGATTTCCTGAGATCAGAATCACTTTGACTCAGTTTTTTCCTGAGAATAAGCATTCATCCATTTCCTTGTTAACCAGGGCTATTCAGATGTCTGTATTGGTTTGGGGAGAACGTTGGACAATCCAACTCCTCCTTCAATTGACTGTTAGAAACTGTTAAGCTTACTTCATTGAGGGCCATTGTATCTCCAGTATAGAAAATGCCCAGTGGTGATTCCTGTAATACAACTTGCTTCTTATCACACTCCTCTGCAGGCCCTTAGCTCTCAGTTTTATCTCTTCTGTAAGTCATGTATCCCTTCTTGTTCTGCTTCCCATCTCCAAAATACAGGTGATACTTCTCACGGGCTGTCATCATTTCTCTACTATTCTATAGAGTTATGGATTCATACATTTTAAAATTTCATTAGAGGAATTTCAAGTTTTAGGAGGAATCTGAGAAAAGCACGTGTTCAAAATTCAAACTAAACGATATTCAATTCTAGACCTTTGCCTTGCTGAAATCCCTGCTTCATTCCATCTCACAGCCTTATCAATGACCAAGTATGATCTCCTTTAAGTGTATTTCTCCTTGATTTAATCATACTTACAAAACTTTCATTCCTTCCTGAAATTCTTTTTTTTTCCCCCTTGTTCCCATGACTAAAGACTAAATTTACCTCAAACTTCCATATACTATTTCAGACTCACTCATGCCTTTCTTGCTCAGTACACCTTAAATTCATTGACAGAGCAGGGATGGCAAAGTTGAGCATACTTTTTATCCTCATGTTCCTATGCTATGTTATTTCTGTAAGGCTCCATGAGGATTTAGCAATGCTGTCCTTCAGGACTAGCCTTATTCTTCAAGGGAAGATAATTACTGTTACACATGGACTGCTGCCTGGGCTCTGCCAGATGAAATTAAGTGGACCTTTTATGATAATTTTTTTCTATAGTTCTCTCATTTCCTTGATTTCAAAATACCTCTATCTCATTTGTAATGTTGCTGAGAATGAGAAAATTTTCCATTTCAGTATGATCCAACCTTGGGAAAAATAATAGAATACATCTTCCCATTTTCTTTCATGAGAGCAAAAATTTAAAACTGACCTGACCTAGAAAGAGAAAAGCAAAACCATTACAATTACATTGGAATTGTATAATAACTGGAAAATGTGCATTGAGAAATAATGAAGAAACTGAATTCCTGGACAACTTTGCTTACTGCTCCATATAAAAATGTTTGGTGGCATTTACCTTAAAAATTCTTGATCTCAATATTTACAATTGTCAGCAAATTGAGAAATCTGTGGGGAGTAGGCATAAAATGAGGCTACAAAAATCAACGTTTGAATCAGGGTTGTGTTGCTTTGCAATGTGCACTGGAGAGTTTCTACACAGTTACGTCATCTGCAAACAAAGACAGTTTCATTTCTTTCATATTTCTTCCATTCTTCCACATATTTTATTTCCTTTATGTGTCTGATTGCATCAGATGGCACTTAGGTACCATACTGAAGAGAAGCAGTGAAAGGAAATTTCAGTGCCTTATTCCTGATCTTAGAGGGGGAAGTTCTGAGTTTCTTGCCATTACATATGATGTTAGCTGTACCTTTTTTGAAGATAATCTTTATCAAGTTGAGGAAGATCCTTTCTATTAAAAATGGTATTTCAATATCATTGCCTGCATGCAGCTTTTGATAATGAGATTTCAACTATTTTATGAGGATAAAACTCTTTGGAAAACACTGTCATCTTTTAACTCTAATAAATAGATACTGTGAAAGACCATAACTCTGTTTTTGGTTTAAATGAAAATCTAAGTAAATCTATGCTCTGCTTCTCCTAAGCAATTACATTTCTGATTTGAAGCATAATAAAAAGTTGAAAATGGATTAACTATATAAAAAAACTGTATCTAATTTTTGGCATTGTTTACATTCTTATCAACTTAAAAGAGTCAATGAAAGCTGAATGCAGTTAAGCTCCTAAGAAACTGACAAAGAAATGTGCTTAGAAAATAAATTCTAAAATGGTAATGAGGCTTTACTGTTTCCAGTATGAAAAGGTAGAAATGGTAGTCACTTTGAAAAGTCAATTTGCCTCAATAAGAGGAGGTTTTCTCTTCTATGAGTACATTATGCAAAAGAATATTCATGACACACACAATCTTTAAAACTGGGAAATTTTGCTCATATGACTGATTACCTATACTGAGCAATATTAAAATACAGTCAATTTGGTTCTATATTAAAATCTTCATAAACATTCTCATTCATTTACAGTTTCTAAAAAATTATATTAAAAGCAATTTAAAAAACACATCAAAAGGCTTAACTGTCACTTTCAACTGATTCTAATTATACAGTGATATATTTAGCAATTTTCTTGATTTTCATATTTCAAAACAGAATATCCCTGAATTTATTATTTTTCATGTGAAATTGTGATTCTCATTAATTTAGACATAACTCTATGCACTTGAGTTTTTAGTTTCAAAATTTCTTATATTTCCCTCAGATGTTCACCATCGAATTCTACCAATGTTTTCACTTTATTGAAAAAGATCTACATTTTCCTCCTATGCAATAATCTTTACAATTGATGTGACATAGAATAAAATAAACAGTCTCTGCCTTGATCAAGGCTACTATCACTGCAAATATAACATATTTTGCCTGAGCTGTCATCTCATGTTTCTGCTGAAACAAATTACCACAAAATTAGTGGTGAACACAAATGATATTTTAGTTTTTGAGATCAGAAGTCTTAATTCAGTTGCAAGGGACTAAAATTCAGGTGTTGGCAGAGGTATGTTCCTTTCTGAGATTCTGGGGGAGAACCTATTCCTTGAGTTTTCCAGCTTCCAGAGGCCATGCTTCTTGCTTTGTAGCCACATCACTCCTGCCTCTGCCATTGCATCTCCTCTGACCCTGATCCTCTTTGCTCTCTTAGAGTGATTACATCAGACCTACATGCATGATCTAGGATGAACTGCATGTCACAATCCTCAACCATAATCAGGACTCTTCTCTTCAAGCCACTTTTTCTGGACTCATTCAGGTATCTCACTCTGTACTTCTGAACTTGAGTATAAATAGACACCTTTACACTCTGTATGTGCAAAGTGGACCTTTGTTTTTCATCCTGTAAACCTGTTCTACCTATAGTCTCCCCACCTTGGTGGATGACAACTCTACCATTTATATTCTACTGAATGTAGGCTAAGAAATCTTACAAGTCTTTGATTTATATTAACTTCTCAAAGTAAACTTGGGACACAAGTTCTATCACTGTACCCACAGACAAAGAGGAAGCAGACTAAAACCATTAACCAAGCTGTCCAAAGTCATACAGCTAGTGACTGACAAAGTCAACAATCAACTTTAGTGAGTACTTCAGATGGATGCCCCAATCACTGTATTTCATGATTCACACTCTTCTCATCTCTTGCAAGGAATGAAATTGGAAACCTTGTTTATGCCTGGGACAGATAAGATTGATCACTCCCTTCTCTATGCCTCCATTTCATCCATTAGCACTTTTATCAAAGTATTAGTAGTATTTTTGTTATGAGCAAGGCCTCACTGACCTTTGTTCATAAAACCCAATATTATGACACCAGTTCTTGATAAAATAAAGAGCTTTACTGTAAGGTTGACCAGAAGGGAGATATGTGGCTCTCAAATCTGTCTCGATGATCCAAAGTTTGGGAGACATTTAAGGGGCTAGGGAATTTCAAATGGGAGAGCTGACTGGCTAGTCTTGAACCAGTCCTTATAAGCAACTCATGTTTCTGGAAGCCAGACATTCCTTTTTGAAGTGGCTTTCCATTTGTAGGTAAAAGGCTCTGGGGGCAACATTTCTGTAGAGTTCTATAGACCAAAGATTCTTGGTTCTGGGGTCATAATGGAGGCAAGGGTTCCCACCTTGCAAATGTACAGTCCTACCTATGCTAAATAACTCCAGGTTTGATCAATCAAAACCTGTTTTAAGGAAACAAAACCACTTTAAGCTGGTCCTTGTTTTATGTGCTACTTCAGTTCCCTCCTTTCTTTACACATTTCCTAAACTTTGAGGGAAAAAATGCACTGACAATTCCACCTTCTTCCTGCTGATTAGAGGGTGTGGCTTTTTATGAGTAATGAAATTTTTTGGCACTTACTTGTAAATATTTAGGTCCCAACTGAACTCTTGACAGGACTTCCAAGTGGCTCAGTGGTAAAGAATCTACCTACCAAGCAGGAGACACATGTTCAATCTCTGGGTTGGAAAAATCCCCTGGAAATTGAAGCTGGATCTCCTGCATTGCAGACAGATTCTTTACCATCTGTGCTACCAGGGAAGCCACAGGGATGCCCTTTTAAATATATAGGAATTTGATAAGAGGATTAATCTTAAAATACAAAGAAATAGGAGTCCTAAATTTAACATTCCTTCAAAAACATACCTCATTCTTTTGGGAATCCATGAAAACAGTGATTTAATTTGGATTTATATTGGCCTGGTCTGGAATTTGGGGCAGAAGCAGTCTACTTCTGAAATGTCTACATCCTCTCTTCCTGGCCAGGCAGAGTCACAGATGCCTTGTTTCTTAGAGCTTCATGACCAAGATAATCACAGCACTGTGATCACTCACCTAGAGCCAGTCATCCTGGAATGTGAAGTCAAGTGGGCCTTAGAAAGAAAGCATCATTATGAACAAAGCTAGTGGAGGTGATGGAATTCCAATTGGGCTATTTCAAATCCTGAAAGATGATGCTGTGAAAGTACTGCAATATGCCAGCAAATTTGGAAAACTCAGTAGTGGCCACAGGATTGGAAAAGGTCAGTTTTCACTCCAATCCCAAAGAAAGGCAATGACAAAGAATGCTCAGACTACCACACAGTTACACGCATCTCACATGCTGGTAAAGTAATGCTCAAAATTCTCCAAGCCAGGCTTCAGCAATACGTGAACCATGAACTTCCAGATGTTCAAGCTAGTTTTAGAAAAGGCAGAGGAACCAGAGATCAAATTTCCAACATCCCCTGGATCATCCAAAAAGCAAGTAAGTTCCAGAAAAACATCTACTTCTTCTTTATTGAGTATGCCAAAGCCTTTGACTCTGTGGATCACAAGAAGCTGTGGGAAATTCTGAAAAAGATGGGAATACCAGACTACCTGACCTGCCTCTTGAGAAACCTATATGCAGGTCAGGAAGCAACAGTTAGACCTGGACATGGAACAACAGAATGGTTCCAAATAGGAAAAGGAGCATGTTAAGGCTGTATATTGTCACCCTGCTTATTTAACTTCTATGCAGAGTACATCATGAGAAACACTGGGCTGGAAGAAGCACAAGCTGGAATCAAGATTGCTGGGAGAAATATTAATAACCTCAGATATGCAGATGACACCACCCTTATGGCAGAAAGTGAAGTGGAACTAAAAAGTCTCTTGATGAAAGTGAAAGAGGAGAGTGGAAAAGTGGGCTTAAAGCTCAACATTCAGAAAACGAACATCATGGCATCTGGTCCTATCACTTCATGAGAAATAGATGGGGAAACAGTGGAAACAGTGTCAGGCTTTATTTTTCTGGGCTCCAAAATCACTGCAGATGGTGACTGCAGCCATGAAGTTAAAAGTCACGTACTCCTTGGAAGAAAAGTTATGACCAATGTAGATAACGTATTGAACAGCAGAGATATTATTTTCCCACCAAAAGTCCGTCTAGTCAAGGCTATGGTTTTTCCAGTGGTCATGTATGGATATGAGAGTTAGACTATGAAGAAAGCTGAGCGCCAAAGAATTGATGCTTTTGAACTGTGGTGTTGGAGAATACTCTTGATAGTCCCTTGGACTGCAAGGGAATCCAACCTGTCCATCCTAAAGGAGATCAATCCTGGGTGTTCATTGGAAGGACTGATACTGAAGCTGAAACTCCAGTACTTTGGCCACCTCGTGCGAAGAGTTGACTCATTGGAAAAGACCCTGCTGCTGGGAGGGATTGAGGGCAGGAGGAAAAGGGAACGACAGAGGATGAGATGGTTGGATGGCATCACCGACTCAATGAATGTGAGTTTGAGTGAATTCTGGGAGTTGGTGATGGACAGGGAGGCCTGGTTTGCTGTGATTCATGGGGTTGCAAACAGTCGGACATGACTGAGTGACTGAACTGAACTGAAGGGTGGCTCAGTTATAAAATGCCTGACAATACAGGAGATGTGGATTTGATTCCTGATCTGGAGAGAAGCCCTAGAGAAGAAATGACAAGACACTCCTGTATTCTTGCCTGGAGAATCCCCATGGACAGAGGAGTCTGGTGGGTACAGTCCATGAGGTCGTGAAGAGTAGAACACAGCTGAGTGACTGAACAACAACAAGGTTTCACAAGTATAACTTGGGGCCAAGAAATCAGTAGTGGGTTTCCTTGAAAGGTTAGGATGTTGGGTTCTCCTGTTACCTTCTGTCCATTGGGGAGTGCACCCTGTTTGAGAAGTATCCATTCCACTTAGCTTTCTGTTGATCTTTAGGATGTTGATTTTTCCAATTTTTGAGGAGGACCCAATCCTCATCTGCGAGAAACATCAACCAACTAGAAACCTGTTTATACACAGCAGATAAACACCTAGACACGTTACACACTTAGTTAGTTAGTTAGTTAGTTCAGTCGCTCAGTCATTTCTGACTCTTTGGGACCCCATGAATCTCAGCACCCCAGGCCTCCCTGTCCATCACCAATTCCTGGAGTTCACTCAGACTCACATTTATCGAGCCAGTGATGCCATCCAGCCATCTCATCCTCTGTCGTCCCCTTTTCCTCCTGCCCCCAATCCCTCCCAGCATCAGAGTCTTTTCCAATGAGTCAACCCTTCCATGAGGTGGCCAAAGTACTGGAGTTTCAGCTTTAGCATCATTCCCTCCAAAGAAATCCCAGGGATGATCTTCAGAATGGACTGGTTGGATCTCCTTGCAGTCCAAGGGACTCTCAAGAGTCTTCTCCAACACCATAGTTCAAAAGCATCAATTCTTCAGTGCTCAGCTTTCTTCACAGTCCAACTCCCACATCCATACATGACCATTGGAAAAACTATAGCCTTGACTAGACAGACCTTTGTTGGCAAAGTAATGTCTCTGCTTTTCAATATGCTATCTAGGTTGGTCATAACTTTTCTTTCAAGGAGTAGGCGTCTTTTAATTTCATGGCTGCAATCACCATCTGCAGTGATTTTGGAGCCCCAAAAATATAAAGTCTGACACTGTTTCCACTGTTTACCTATCTCCCATGAAGTTATGGGACCAGATGCCATGATCTTAGTTTTCTAAAAATTGAGCTTCAAGCCACACCTAACAGTACCCAATTCTTTTGGAAAATGATCATTTAAGACTGAGATAGTAGTTTTAAGGTGGGGCCTCACATTACAGCATTTCATAAGGGCTCAACTAGAGTTTAGTCTAGGGGTACACTTAACCTAACAGACCAGCTAGTAAGACCTTATGCCCAGTTAAGTTGATTTATTGACCTTAATGTGTGATTCATTTTTTCAGTCTTCACCATAGACCAAGGTCTCTAGGCAGCATGTAACTTCCATTGTATTCCAGGGCCCCTGGGGCCCCTTGAGTTACCTTGGCTGTGAAATTTCCATGTTTAAAAATTTTAGTTGAAAGAGGCAAGCCAAAGGAGGATTTTTTTTTTTTTAATTAAGGTCTCAGATATCTTTTCTTACTGGAGTGAAAACATTCTTGAATCATCTTATTAACGCGTCCACAGATATCAAATTGCTAACTTACTGTAGCTCTTAGCATAACAGTAAAGTCTATTTATCAATCATCTCCTGATTTTGTCCCTCAGGTTTGTACCCTTTTTGTTATTGGGGGTGGCTCAGTTTTCTGGTTGTTTCTGGTGATTAAGCAGTTTTGTATTACCTTTTAGAGGGGTCCTTTGCCTTTGTGAACCAACAATAAACTTTTGTAGCCAGTGATAGTTTGTATCCCTCCTGTAATGTGTTCTTTGATGTAGATGAGTAGTAATTCTTTCTGTTAAATGTTCGGCTATAAAAACTAGGCCCTATTCATTTTAAATTTGTTGTTTGATACTGATCAGACTCAGTCTCAAGAGTCAGCATGAAATCTCCAATTGTTTGTTCTCTCTAGATCCATTTTCTACATCCTGAGGCTTAAACACACATAGATTCACACTCAGAAAGAGTGCTAGGACTTTAGGATCTGGGTTTTTGCTTCTGAGCACCTGTTTTGTGGCCTGATCAGCCAAAGGATTTCTTTTAGCTACATATACTTATCAGTCTTCTGGTGGCCCGGGCAATGTACTATGGCTAAGTTTAATAGTCTAATAAGTGTAATAGTCTAGTAAGGCCAGTATCACCTCTGCATGTTTAGTATCTTTTCTTTTTAATGTTAGCAGGCCACATTAGTGGCCCATGTAAATGCTTGACAGAGAAGACATACTTAGTCTGTATAAATGGCTACCTTTCATTGGCTCCAAGGTACAGAGCTCTCAGAAGGGCTATGAGTGCCATCTTTTGGGCAGAGGTACCTAGAAGATGAATTCTGCTTCTAGGACTTCTTGATAAGTTACTATTGCAAACTCGGCCTTTCAGAGACACCAGCCCATGAAGTTGATCCTGCTCATAAATATTTCCACATCTGGATTTTCTAAAGGCTGATCAGTAAGGTCAGGTCTGCTAGAATAGACTTCAATTATGTGGATGATAGGGAATATGCCATCATCCCATCGTCCAGCTGAATGGATCATTGTCATTTCTTTAAGAGCCTCATGTAGACATTCGGCCATGAGTCCAAAGTTAGGAATCCAAGTATGAGGAAAGAGTGCTCTAGCTAGAACCTCTAAGTTAAAGGCTTAGTCAATATCCCTGGTTTCAAACCCAAGAGGTGAGAACAGTTTTTGAATTTACAATGTCTTCAAACTAGCCTTCCCTCACTCCCTCAAAAAGGCAGAGGGAAATCAGTCTCAAGAGACATGAGATAAAATAAGACTCTTAAGATTTAGAAACCAATTCCATCTCCTAGCTTGGTTTCTGGAAAGAAGCAAATGCAGTAATGTAAGGAATCCCTTAGAGGAGTCACTGAGGAGAATGGATAATCTCAAAGATGACCAGCCTAGCTTGGATTTGAGGGTTCAGAAAAGGACTGCAGACATGCTTTCTCTTAGAAATGATTGTCAAGAACTGTAGTCTGAAAGTCAAACCTGCTACCTAGCTGCCAAGGAATCTGTCCAGGCAGCTCCAAAATTGTAGCCACTTTGATCAGAGGCTCTTAATAGATTTCCTCTCATGTGCTGAAGGCAGGCTTATCTTGAAGAAGGGCCCATGGAAGTCCAGGCTCTGCCTCACTGACCACCTTGAAATACTTACCTAATGAGGAAGAGGGTTGAAGAAGGGACTAAAGCTAAGTGAGCAAGATTTATGAAACTCAGGGAGAGCTGAATTTGAGCAAGGAATTCTGGAGCCTACAGGTTTAAATTCTGAAGTTCTGGTGTATGAAAAAGATATTTTATCTCCCTAGCAGAGATCACAGACAAGCTCATCTAGATGTCTGGGCAGTTTCCAGGTAAAATAGAATGCAGCTAGCTCAAGGCCTCCATATAGTCCACAGCCTTAGCACCACCACTAATGTTCCAGTGTTTGCTCCTCATGGAAACTTTTCTTTTTAACACACAAACAAGTACACACACACACAGATATATAGACACAAATACACACTTGAGAACAGTTCAATGCTAACTCCCTGCTAGTTTAGCTCATAAAAAAAAAAAAAAAGATTAAAATTATCCATAAGGAAAATTCCAAAACTTGCCAACTATACAAAATTCCTTTTACTGAGGCATAGGTTAATTTTCTATCTTCTGGGTTAGAAATTTTTTCTGCCTCATTCTCCCTCTTTTCTCCTTTACCCTCTCACCCAACAAGGTAATCAGGGTTGGTTTCATCAAGAATGTACACCTGTATCAATACCTCTAGGCAATTAGGCATGGATAAGGCAAGATTAGGCATGATTAGGCAAGAAGAGCCTGGGAGCATGGAGAAGGAGCAGGAACCCCACAGGCAACTCCCTGGACAAAGTCTAGCTGCCACTCAGGGTTGTGGGGAGGGCCCTGAACTGCCAGGAGTAACCATGCCTTGGGCAGGAGTCATGAGATCAAAACTCGGTTTTGGTCACCAGATTTGTTACCAACAAGATCTCCTTGCCCGAGTTGCACAGAGGCCAATACGAAGGCATGGGCTTTTGAGGCCAACCAGCATGGAGACAGAAGGCAAGATTCTCAAATCTGCTTCCTGACCCAGGTTTCTGAGCGAAATGAAAGGAGTTACAGGGATTTCAAGCTCAGGAGCTGATTGGCTAGTCTCAAATTAGTCCATATAAACTACTCGTGTTACTGGAAGCCAGATTTTCCTTATTGAAGGACAATTTCCCTTCCCTTTGTAAAGGGCTCTGGTGGTAACATTTCTAGTCCTTAATTTCTGCAGACTGTCATCATGGAGACATGGGTTCCATCTTGCAAATATGCAATGCTGTTCTGTAAAATGACTCCAGGTTCCATTACTCAACAACCTGCTTTAAGAAAGCAAAACTGGTTTAAACTGCTTAACGTTTTAGGCGATGTTTCATTTCTGCTTCTTGACCTAAGTTCTGCTCCTTCATGTTTTGTCACGTCACATAAAATGACTTCCAAAAGATCCAAAATTAAAAAAAAAAAAAAAAAAAAAAAACACCAAAATATTTGTTCATGTCTTACCAATTTATTGACTTCTATTGTAGGTATTAGGGGATTCCCAGGTGGCTCAGTGGTAAAGGATCTCCTGCCAATGAAGGAGACGCAGGAGATGCCAGTTTGATCGACCTCTGGGTTGGAAAGATACCCTGGAGGAGGAAATGGCAACCCATTCCAATATTTTTGCCTGTAAAATCCCATGGACTAACGAGCCTGGTGAGCTACAGTCCAGGGAGTCACAGGGTTCAGACATGAGTGAATGACTGAGCATCCATATACTCCAGTTGGAGCCTTTATTAGCACCAGGAGTGACGGTTTTGACTTCACTTGTCTCACTCCTACATTGTGGTTGAAGTAATGAGACCAGGTTTTGAATGTCACAAGCTCCTTCCTATTTGTTAATGAAATTATCTATAGTCAGCCCTTCAAATCTCAGTTCTTCAACCACACATTCAACTGAGTTCTAAAAATATTTTTTAAAAAATCTAAACAACAAGGACTTACTGGGAAGCACAGAGGAACTATATTTTCAATGAAATCTTGCCATTTGCAGCAATATGAATATGAATAGACCTAGAAGGTATGCTCAGTGAAACAAGTCAAGCACAGAAAGACAATTACTTTATTATTTCAGTTGTATGTGGAATCTAAAAAATAAAACAAACAGAGTCATAGATACAGAGAAAAAACCTGTCATCACCAGAGGGAAGGGTGGGGAGGGTTAGATGAAATAGGTGAATGAGATTAACAGATATAAAGTACCAGTTAAAATGAAGTCACAGGGAAGTAGTATATAGCACAGTTTTATAGTTAATACTGTCACAATTATTTTGTATGGGGACAGCTGGTTACCAGACATATCCTGGTGATCAATTCATAGTGTATATAAATATCAAGTCCGCATGTTGTACACTGGCAACTAATATAATACTGTACATCAACTATACTTCAATAAAAAGACAGAAGCAGAAAGATTAGCTTTCTCTGTGTGTGTCCTCACTCTTCCACAGAAATTTTATATGAACACATATATAACCAAAACTCAAAGGAAAGAGAGAATAGCATTTATTAAGATGGAAGCAAACAGGAGGAGTGATAAGACATGAGGTATTATCATGAGACTGAATTTCTAAGGTTACTGTAAGATTAGAATCAACATTATAATAAGAAAGCACTATGTGATAATTATACTACAGAAACAAGTCATTATAAAAGAGGATTACTGCAAGCTTAACATTTATAAAGGCATTTATAAAGTCAAACAATTTGCTGAGTCAAGGAAATAGTAAAGATGATTATCACTACTGTAGTACTAGTTCCATTTCTTAACATTCACTCATTTTCTAAAAGATGCATATATACCCACCAGGAAAGATGAAGATGAAACAAAATTCATTAAAATAGGTCATTTCCTATTACAGGGTTATGGATAATAGTAGATGACCTTTATATTTTTTCTTCTCTGAAATAATTAGCAGAATACTACTACTAACTGTGCAACCAGTTTCACTCTGAGAAATCGAGTCAGTGGATGCTGACAGAGCATACTGCGTCTAAAGCAAGAGTGTGCTTGCTAAATAATGACCCAGATACTGTGTCAGGGAGGAAGAAAAGCATGTGGGCTGCTGATAGACTTCATTCCTGCTTTTCCCACATGACAGTTCTGCCCAGCGTGAACCAGACAATGAATGGGCATGCTGCTCAAATCTGATCCTTTTTTCCCCTGGAATGAAAGGATGCTTAGAAAATATGATAATGGGTAAGGTAACGTCCTAAATTTTTGAATTCTAGGATAATTAAAAGTTATTTTTTGCTAAAACTTAGCCAGTTTCTTTTGAAATTTATATACTTCATAATCAGTTCAGTTCAGTTCAGTCACTCAGTTGTGTCCGATTCATTGCGACCTCATGAATCTCAGCACACCAGGCCTCCCTGTCCATCACCATCTGCCGGAGTTCACTCAGACTCACGTCCATCGAGTCCGTGATGCCATCCAGCCATTTCATCCTTGGTCGTCCCCTTCTCCTCCTGCCCCCAATCCCTCCCAGCATCAGAGTCTTTTCCAATGAGTCAACTCTTCGCATGAGGTGGCCAAAGTACTGGAGCTTCAGCTTTAGCATCATTCCCTCCAAAGAAATCCCAGGGATGATCTCCTTCAGAATGGACTGGTTGGATCTCCTTGAAGTCCAAAGGACTCTCAATAGTCTTCTCCAACACCACAGTTCAAAAGCATCAATTCTTCGGCGCTCAGCCTTCTTCACAGTCCAACTCTCACATCCATACATGACCACAGGAAAAACCATAGCCTTGAAAAGACGGACCTTAGTCAGCAAAGTAATGTCTCTGCTTTTGAATATGCTATCTAGGTTGGTCATAACTTTTCTTCCAAGGAGTAAGCGTCTTTTAATTTCATGGCTGCAGTCACCATCTGCAGTGATTTTGGAGCCCAAAAAATAAAGTCTGACACAGTTTCCACTGTTTCCCCATCTATTTCGCATGAAGTGATGGGACTGGATGCCATGATCTTCATTTTCTGAATGTTGAGGTTTAAGCAAACTTTTTCACTCTCCTCTTTCACTTTCATCGAGAGGCTTTTTAGTTCCTCTTCACTTTCTGCCATAAGGGTGGTGTCATCTGTATATCTGAGGTTATTGATATTTCTCCCAGCAATCTTGATTCCAGCTTGTGTTCTTCCAGTCCAGCGTTTCTCGTGATGTGCTCTGCATATAAGTTAAATAAGTAGGGTGACAATATACAGCCTTGATGTACTCCTTTTCCTATTTGTAACCAGTCTGTTTTTCCATGTCCAGGTCTAACTGTTGCTTCCTGACCTGCATACATATTCCTCAAGAGGCAGGTTAGGTGGCCTGCTATTCCCATTCAGAAATTTCCATCAGTTTATTGTGATCCACACAGTCAAAGGCTTTGGCATAGTCAATAAAATAGAAATAGATGTTTTTCTGGAACTCTCTTGCTTTTTCCATGATCCAGCCGATGTTGGCAATTTGACATCAGGGAGTTCACGGTTCACGTATTGCTGAAGCCTGGCTTGGAGAATTTTGAGCATTACTTTACTAGCATGTGAGATTAGTGCAATTGTGTGGTAGTTTGAACATTCTTTGGCATTGCCTTTCTTTGGAATTGGAATGAAAACTGACCTTTTCCAGTCCTGTGGCCACTGCTGAGTTTTCCAAACTTACTGGCATATTGAGTGCAGCACTTTGACAGCATCATCTTTCAGGATTTGAAACAGCTCAAATGGAATTCCATCACCTCCACTAACTTTGTTCGTAGTGATGCTTTCTAAGGCCCACTTGACTTCACATTCCAAGATGTCTGGCTCTAGATTAGTGATCACATCATCATGATTATCTGGGTCATGATGATCTTTTTGTACAGTTCTTCTGTGTATTCTTGCCACCTGTTCTTAATATCTTCTTTTTCTGTTAGGTCCATACCATTTCTGTCCTTTATTGAGCCCATCTTAGCATGAAATGTTTCCTTGGTATCTCTAATTTTCTTAAAGATATCTCTAGTCTTTTCCATTCTGTTATTTTCCTCTATTTCTTTGCATTGATACTCTAAACATGTTTTACAAGCCTATCTTTTAAAAATTTGATAGCTTTATGATTAAATTCCCTTTGGGAGAAATATTCATGGGGCAGGTTTATTTTTAATCAGCCAAGATTAGAGAGGGCTTTCCTGGCAGCTCAGCTGGTGAAGAATCAGCCTGCAATGCAGGAGACCTTGGTTTGATTCCTGGGTCAGGAAGATCCCCTGGAGAAGGGATAGGCTACCCACTCCAGTATTCATGGGCTTCCCTGGTGACTGAGATGGTAAAGAATCCACCTGAAATGCAGGAGACCTGGGTTCAATATCTGGGTTGGGAAGTTCCTCTGGAGGCAGGCATGGCAACCCACTCAATTATTCTTGCTTGGAGAATCCCCATAGACAGAGGAGTCTGGTGGGCTATGGAACATAGGGTCGCAAAGAGTTGGACACAACTGAGTGACTAAGCACAGCACAACACAAGATTAAGGAGGTTTATTCCAAATGGCATCAGGATATCCAACCCTCCAACCTTACATGTTTTGGGACAGAGAGCCTAGTCAGGCTAGCTCTGCCTCCCAGGAACACAGAGCCCACAGAACCTTCATCTGAACAGATGGCAACCTGGCATCTCCTCATCAGAGTTGGCCTTTCAGCAACTGTAAGATGAAATAGACATTCAGTTCCTTAACACAAAACTTTGCGGGACAAGTTTTTTTCTATTGGAAAAATTTATGGATTTATTAAGTAATGAGGGCTTCCCTGGTGGCTCAGAAGGTAAAGAATCTACCCACAGTGAGGGAGATGGGGTTTGACCTCTGGGTTGGGAAGATCCCCCAGAGAAGGGAATGGCTACCCACTGCAGTACTCTTGCCTAGAGAATGCCAAGGACAGAGGAGCCTAGTGGGCTACAGTCCACAGAGTCACAGGGAGTAGGACATGACTGAGCAACTAACACGTGCACACACATTATGTAATGAATTTAGGAACAAGTCTAACAGTTCCAGTTCACATTGTGTAAAAATGTTTCCCCATAAAAATCAATATATAGTCACTATTTTTTTTTTTAAATTAACCACAGGTATAAATCCTGAGCCTCAGTGGTAAAAAATCCACCTACCAATGTAGGAGACAAGAGACGCTGGTTTGATCCCTGGGTCATGAAAATAATCCCTGGAGGAGGAAATGGCAACCCACTCCAGTATTCTTGCCTGGAGAATTCCATGGGCCGAGAGGCCTGGTGAGCTACAGTCCATGGGGCCACAGGGAGTCGGACATGACAGGGTGAGCATGACAACAACCATCTGAGAATATTCAATAGTTACTACCTTTCACATAACTTTATTTTAGGATCAACTTCCTGAGGAACCTGACTTACAATATGCACTTTATGGTGAAGATGTTCAATGTTTTTAAAAAATAGAATTATATTAATATGCATCAGATTCTTTCATTTTTCTCTGAACTCCTTGACATCTTACAAAAAATGTGTTGAAAACTTAAGAACCTGAAAATCTGTGTCCATGGTAATGAGGATTAAAAGTTTTTGAAATTTATGAAGCATTGATCATGGAATCTGTGAGCCCTACACTTGGCATGCTAGCCATCTTCAGAGAAAACACTGCACCATTCTGCTAAAACTTCCCAGATGCCCATTTACTCATTCACAAAATATTGCTTGTTTTCTCTTACAGACTGCAATTTCTTAAAGGACTTGTCTTTCTTTTTCTTTTTCGCTTACAATTAAGGCATGATTTTTTATCTTACCACATAGAGAAATATCTACTTGATGAAATAATCAAGTCTAGAAATTTGAAAACTCCAAATGGAGAGTTTATGGGTGCATCTATATAATTGTGTGTATGCTAAGTCGGTTCAATCATGTCCGACTCTTTCCAACCCTACAGACTGTAGCCCACCAGGCTCCTCTGTCCATAGGATTCTCCAGGCAAAAATACTGGAGTGGGTTGCCATGCCCTTCTCCAGGGGATCTTCCCTGACACAGGGATTGAACCCACATCTTTTAGGTCTCCTGCATTGGCAGGTGGGTTCTTTACCACTAGCTCCACCTGGGAAGCCCGCATCTACATAATTGCATTGTTACTGTTATGTGTTTGGTTAACAGAGAAAAAGAACTTCCTGGGTGGCTCAGTGGTAAAGAATCTGCCTGCCAATGCAGGAGATGTACGTTAGATCCCTGGGTCAGGAAGATCCCCTGGAGAAGGAAATGGCAATCTACTCCATTATGCTTGCCTGGGAAATCCCATGGAGAGAGGAGCCTAGAAGGCTATAGTTCATGGGGTTGCAAAAAAAAGTTGGACATGACTTAAAAACTAAACAACAGCAACAGACAAAAAAGTATAACTTGCAGATCTGATCTCTGCTCCAGGTCCTTCCACAGATAGGAGATACAGGAGATTCTTTTTCAGCTGCACATTGAATCCAGTCTTCAATTACATGTAATATATTCTATCCTAATTTTTTGTCAAAATTACCAGTCTTTTATAGTACTTCTAAATGTCAAGAAAACTTTCATTAAAGATTGTATTTCTTTTATCAGATTTTTACTTAGGAGACATGAGCTGTCTTTATAAACTTGAAGTAATTTGTATTATACTGTATGTTGTTATGTATGAAAATAAAATTTTAACTTTAAAGAGTTTTATTTATCAGAAAGCCTTTGAAGGAAAATCTGAAATACATTTGAAAAAAAATTAAAAGGAAAGAGAATGATAACAAAAAAAGAAATGATTTTTTTCTCCCAAAGCTAATAATGGGAAAAATGAGAAGAGAAGATATAAATGTCTGTAAAGACATACAAGGACTGCTGAGAGCATGACCCCTTAAGTCAGACGACTTCGTTGTCATTTTCTTGTTCTGTCACTTACTAACTGTATGACCTTGGGAAAGTTATTAAGGTACCTGAGGTGAATCATAATAAAAATGGGGATGGTAATGATAATAATATTACAAACTCCAAAGCATTTTTCTGAGGATTTATTGGGTTAACACATAAAATACTTAGCTCAGTGCTGTAGTCCAGCAGATGGCCAATGTGTGGTTAATAACAATGGTATAATTCTCTCTCTTGACCATCACATATTGTCTTCACTTGGACTTGCTCTCCAAATCAAAGGCAAATATGAAGTTGTCACTCACTGGCTCTATCAAGGTGCTTCTCTTCAGTTACAAGAGACAAAAACCAATTCCTTTTTTTTCCTGACAACTTCTGAATTAAAACAATGGAAGAAAAGTTAAATGGTTGTGATATTAGTGCTTCGGGAACTGGATAGGGAAGCTGTTTCTATATAGCCCCTTACTTATGTGCACCTGCTCCCAAACTGGCAGCTTGAAATGACACATCTGCCAATAGTTTAGATCCTCATCTCACGTTGCCTCTATCCTGACATATTCGCCAGCCTAAGTCTTCCATTCTGTACAACAGGACGTTTCTTAATATCATCATTGACATTGTCCTAACTGCATCTTCATAAACATAATGATAATTTTTCTGTCAAGAATATTTTCCTTTATCCTGAAATGTTAAGTATTTATAGCATCTGTGGGATTTGAAATCACTATTTAAATTACTGTTAGAGGATTTTGAATTTCTAAAAAACATTATAAGAATCTTAAATATATTGCACCTGGGATTATCTTGATCATGGCTTATTATTAATAATCATTTACATTAAGTATCTATCATGCTTTTAGAATATTAAAAAGTAACCAGATCTCTAAATCACACTTGAAAAATTTCCCAATGATCCTGTTCATATATATGCTATTGGTATTTCTCTTTACTAAATGTAAATTGCAATCTATAAAAATGGCTTCTTGATTAATATCTGTGTTTATTTGCTTTCAGGTTCTTAATCTGTGTTCTTGGTTTTGATTACCTTAAATTAAAATGTTTTTGTTGTATTTGCATACCTAAATGCCTACCCATTTTCTCTAACATATTTTAGATATTTCCTTGGATTGGAATTGTAAGAGAGGCAAAATTTAAACTTTACTATCTTAGGATATTTTTTTTTTCATAGTAGGGCCTTAGAATTAAATTGGCATAAGACAGATCAACAGGAGTAAAACATATAAAGTTATTTAATACAAGTTTTATGTGGCATGGGAGTCTTCACACGAATAAAGACCCAAAGAAATGGAAAAAACTACTTGCTTTTATATTAGCTTGAACAAAGAGAGGCAGTTATGGAAAGGTAAGTAACTAGACTACGTGGAGAGGCTAAAGGAAGGTAAGAATTATTTTAACAAGGTCTGTTGGTAGAAAATTCTCTTGGTATTGAATTCTCATTCTTGATAAAAATTACTTTCCTTCTGATATAGGGAGGACATCTTTCACATGGGAGTTTCATTTTCTGCTTCTAGGAAAAACAATGTTTTTCTTAGATTTGCTGTTTGCAAATGCTTGCAACTGAAAATAATCAATATGCCGGAACAACATATTTTGGAATGGCATGTTCTGAATTCCTTCAGAGTTGAGAGCATTACCATTCAGTAAAGAGGGACTGAATTAGTTATTTAAAACTAATTTCATTTAATATTCCAATTTGTTTGTAGTGCTGTGCTGTGCTAAGTCACTTCACTTCTGTCAGACTCTTTGGAGTGTAACCTGCCAGGCTCTTTTGTCCATGGGGTTCTCCAGACAAGAATACTGGAGGGGGTTGCCATGGGTTGCCAAGGTGATCTTCCCCTACCAAGGGGTGGAACTTACCTCTCTTAAGTGGCATGTTTGACAGACGTGTTCTTTACCACTAGCACCACCTGGAAGCGCTTGCTTTATATATATATATATATATATATATATATATATTCAAGTTTGTTATAATTTCTTTCTATGATCCTTCACTCTAGTCAACTTAGAACATTTTGTAAATAAAATGAATAAATTACTATAGACAGATAACCTTTTAATTTTAAGAAAATATTTACAAGAATACCTTTCAGTATTGAAATTATTTCATCATCAGCTAGCTTAAGCAAAATTTTTAAAGTGGTATCTATTTCTAAATTTTTAACCTTATGGAAGTAAGATTGACATACTAAAAGCTCCGTGTAGTTAATGTGTACAACTTGATGTGTTTTGAGATGAGATGAAACCATCACTAGAATCTGTACCATAAACATATCCATAATGTACAAAAGTTTCCTCCAAGTTTTTAATTTATTATTACTGTTATTTTTGTGATAGGAACACTTAAATAAGGTTTACTCTCTTAGCAAATTTTTAAGTACACAATATTATATTATTGACTATAGGCACTATCTATACAATAGATTTATAGGATTTACTCATTTAGTATAAGTGAAAATTTATATTCTTTGACTAATACCTTACACCTGTATATTTTTTTACACCTTATAAACAAAAAATCAAATTCCTCATTTCATCTTATCTTTCTGCATAAAATCTCCATTAAATATGCATACATTTCATATTAAAGTATAAAGTAGGCCATTGAATGATTCATATTGCTTTAATGATACTAATCACATAGTATTATAAAATCCTACATTAATGGCCAACTGACCTTGTTCCTTATAATTGCTTGACAAAGATGATGAAATACTAGTTTTGAAATAAATCATCGTGTATCTCTAAAAACAGTTTTATCTTGGGTAAATTCGTAGTGTTCTCTGAAAATTTAATCAAGAGAAAAAATACAAATTCAGTAGTCAAGGTAAATACGGTTTTTTAAATTAAAGTAAACAAAAAAGCAAAAGAATGTTATTAATTTTACACACACACAAAGCCAGAGGGAAAAATGTTTTATGTTCTTAAAATTACAAAGAAATAAAAGCAGTTACAAAACGTTCCTTATCTTTCCATAACATAAACTCTGCCATGCTTTTTAATATTATAAGATAAATGAAAAAAAAATCTATGTGTTATTGAATCAGTCATGTAATCGAGTGCAATTTTATTTAAAGATAAAGCATATACTTTAAAAAGAAATTTAAATTCACTATATATTTGGTTAAATTGAGTTTAAGGACTATAACAATAAACATATTCTTGAAGTCAAGATTTAATTAAAATGTCAGTATATTTATAAAGATATTTACAACCCAGTATGTGTTAGGTCACCCAAGAATGACTGAATTCTTCCTATCCATTTTACATTAGGTCTTTATGAAGTAAGTAATTTAGTTATGTGGTAATTTTTAACAGAGAAGCTATTTTCATTTTGCTAAGGTTGCGTAACCCTTGACTATGGGGACAATTCCCTGGCAGTTTTCCTGCAAAGTCTTATTTGTCCGGGAACTCTAAGGTTGTTAGCAGTTTTTCTAAGGTAGAAGATTCCAGCCTTTTTTTTTACTTTATAATAATCATTCTCTATCTGACATGCAGTGCATTTAAATAATAAATGGGTTTTGTCAGTTAGTTTTCCTTGTTTCCTTTAAATAATGGGATGTTCTAGTTGGAGCATGACACTGATATACTCTATTTCTTGAGCTATTATGTCTTGATTTTGTATTGTATTGCTTTCTACATCTGCTTTACAAGTCAGAGTTTTTCTTAGTTATTTGGCTGTTAATAAACCTGAGGGTTCCTGGTCTACCAAGGAACTCTATTTCTATGTTGTTGTTGTTCAGTCACTCAATCATGTCCGATTCTACGACACCATGGCCCAAAGCACACAAGACTGCCCTGCCCTTTACTATCTCCCAGAGTCTGTTCAAATTCATATTCATTGAGTCGATGATGCTGTACAACCATCTAATCCGCTGTTGCCCCCTTCTCCTTCTGCCCTCAATCATTCCCAACATCAGGGTCTTTTCCAATGAGTTGGATGTTTGCATCAGGTGGCCGAAGTATTAGAGCTTCAGTGTCAGTCCTTCCAATGAATTTTCAGGGTTAATTTCCTTTAGGATTGACTGATTTGATCTCTTTCCTATACAAGGGACTCTTTAGTCTTCTCCAGAACTTCTGATGTTCAAAATCATCAATTCCTCAGCACTCAGCCTTCTTTACAGTCCAAGTCTCACATCTGTATGTGACTACTGGAAAAACCTAAGCGCCCACTAAGCGCGGGCTGCTGCGATCCACGCACTAAGTGCAGGTGGCTGCGACCGGTGCACTAAGCGTGGCCAAGAAGAGTTACTCCACGTCCGAGTTCAGGAGCTGCGGTGGAAAGTGCCAGGCTGCGATGGCACAGGAACGGCTGAAAGGAGCCACATCGCATCCGAGGCCAGGGCGGTGGCCAGGAGGAGCCACCCCACACCTGAGGCCAGGGGCGGCGGCCGGGAGGAGCAACCCAACTTCCAGGGAGCAGTGGCAGCACGGGAGCAAGAGGGCCTAGTGGAGCTCTCCCACATTGAAGGTCAGGAAGGGTGGCAGTGAGGAGATACCCCTCGTCCAAGGTAAGGAGCAGCGGCTGCACTTTGCTGAAGTAGCCCTGTGGAGATACCCCAAGCCCAAGGTAAGAGAAACCCAAGTAAGTAGGTAGGTGTTGCAAGAGGGCATCAGAGGGCAGACACACTGAAACCATACTCACAGAAAACTAGTCAATCTAATCACACTAGGACCACAGCCTTGTCTAACTCAATGAAACTAACCCATGTCCATGGGGCAACACAAGATGGGCAGGTCATGGTGGAGAGGTTTGATAGAATGTGGTCCACTGGAGAAGGGAATGGCACACCACTTCAGTATTCTTGCCTTGAGAACACCATGAACAGTAGGAAAAGGCAAAATGATAGGATACTGAAAGAAGAACTTCCCAGGTCAGTAGGTGCCCAATATGCTACTGGAGATCAGTGGAGAAATAACTCCAGAAAGAAAGAAGGGATGGAGCCAAAGCAAAAACAATACCCAGCTGTAAATGTGACTGGTGATAGAAACAAGGTCTGATGCTGTAAAGAGCAATATTGCATAGGAACCTGGAATGTCAGGTCCATGAATCAAGGCAGATTGGAAGTGGTCAAACAAGAGATGGCAAGAGTGAACGTGACATTTTAGGAATCAGCGAACTAAAATTGACTGGAATGGGTGAATTTAACTCAGATGACCATTATATCTACTACTGCAGGCAGGAAGCCCTCAGAGGAAATGGAGTTGCCATCATGGTCAACAGAAGAGTCTGAAATGCAGTACTTGGATGCAATCTCAAAAACGACAGAATAATCTCTGTTCATTTCCAAGCCAAACCGTTCAATATCACAGTAATCCAAGTCTATGCCCCAACCAGTAACACTGAAGAAGCTGAAGTTGAACAGTTCTGTGAAGACCTATAAGACCTTTTAGAACTAACACCCTAAAAAGATGTCCTTTTCATTATAGGGGACTGGAATGCAAAAGTAGGAAGTCAAGAAACACCTGGAGTAACAGGCAAATTTGGCCTTGGAATGCGGAATGGAGCAGGGCAAAGATTAATAGAGTTTTGCCAAGAAAATGCACTGGTCATAGCAAACACCCTCTTCCAACAACACAAGAGAAGACTACACATGCACATCACCAGATGGTCAACACTGAAATCAGATTGATTATATTCTTTGCAGCCAAAGATGGAGAAGCTCTATACAGTCAGCAATAACAAGCTGACTGCTGCTTCGATCATGAACTCCTTATTGCCAAATTCAGACTTAAATTGAAGAAAGTAGGAAAAACCACTAGACCATTCAGGTATGATCAAAATCAAATCCCTTATGATTATAGAGTGGAAGTGAGAAATAGATTTACGGGACTAGATCTGATAGATAGAGTGCCTGATGAACTATGGAATGAGGTTGGTAACATTGTACAGGAGACAGGGATCAAGACCATCCCCAAGGAAAAGAAATGCTAAAAAGCAAAATGGCTGTCTGGGGAGACCTTACAAATAGCTGTGAAAAGAAGAGAGGTGAAAAGCAAAGGAGAAAAGGAAAGATATAAGCATCTAAATGCAAAGTTCCAGAGAAGAGCAAGAAGAGATAAGAAAGCCTTCATCAGTGACCAATGCAAAGAAATAGAGGACAAGAACAGAATGGGAAAGACTAGAGATCTCTTCAAGAAAATTAGAGATATCAAGGGAACATTTCATGGAAAGATGGGCTCAATAAAGGACAGAAATTGTATGGACATAACAGAAGCAGACAATATTAAGAAGAGGTGGCAAGAATACACAGAAGAACTGTGCAAAAAAGATCTTCACAACCCAGATAATCACGATGATGTGATCATTCATCTAGAGACAGACATCCTGGAATGTGAAGTCAAGTGGCCCTTAGAAAGCATCACTGCGAACAAAGCTAGTGGAGGTGATGGAATTCCAGTTGAGCTATTTGAAATCCTGGAAGATGATGCTGTGAAAATGCTGCACTCAATATGCCAGCAAATTTGGAAAACTCAGCAGTGGCCACAGGACTGGAAAAGGTTAGTTTTCATTCCAATCTCAAAGAAAGGCAATGCCAAAGAATGCTCAAACTACAGCACAATTGCACTCATCTCACATGCTAGCAAAATAATGCTCAAAAATCTCCAAGCCAGGCCTCAGCAATACATGAACCGTGAACTTCCTGATGTTCAAGTTGGTTTTAGAAAAGGCAGAGGAACCACAGATCAAATTTCCAACATCTGCTGGATCATTGAAAAGGGAAGAGAATTCCAGAAAAATATCTATTTCTGCTTTATTGACTATGCCAAAGCCTTTGACTGTGTGGATCACAATAAAGTGTGGAAAATTCTGAAAGAGGCGGGAATACCAGACCACCTGACCTGCCTCTTGAGAAATCTGTATGCAGGCCAGGAAGCAACAGTTCAAACTGGACATGGAACAACAGACTGGTTCCAAATAGGAAAAGGAGTACATCAAGGCTGTATATTGTCATCCTGTTTATTTAACTTCTATGCAGAGTACATCATGAGAAACGCTGGACTGGAAGAAACACCACCTGGAATCAAGATTGCTGGGAGAAATATCGATAATCTCAGATATGCAGATGACACCACCCTTAAGGCAAAAAGTGAAGAGGAACTAAAAAGCCTCTCGATGAAAGTGAAAGAGGAGAGTGAAAAAGTTGGCTTAAACCTCAACATTCAGAAAACGAAGATCATGGCATTCCAGTCCCATCACTTCATGGGATATAGATGGGGTAAAGTGGAAACAGTGTCAGACTCTTTTATTTTTTGGACTCCAAAATCACTGCAGATGGTGACTGCAGCCATAAAGTTAAAAGATGCTTACTCCTTGGAAGAAAAGTTAGGACCAACCTAGATAGCATATTCAAAGGCAGAGACATTACTTTGCCAACAAATGTCTGTCTATTTAAGGCTATGGTTTTTCCTGCGGTCATGTATGGATGTGAGAGTTGGACTGTGAAGAAGGCTGAGCACTGAAGGATTGATGCTTTTGAACTGTGGTGTTGGAGAAGACTCTTGAGAGTCCCTTGGACTTCAAGGAGATCCAACCAGTCCATTCTGAAGGAGATCAGCCCTGGGATGTCTTTGGAAGGAATGATGCTAAAGCTGAAACTCCAGTACTTTGGCCACCTCATGTGAAGAGTTGTTAATTGGAAAAGACTCTGATGCTTGGAGGGATTGGGAGTAAGAGGAGAAGGGGACGTCAGTGGATAGATGTCTGGATGGCATCGTTGACTCGATGGACGTGAGTCTGAGTGAACTCCGGGAGTTGATGATGGACAGGGAGTCCTGGCGTGCTGCAATTCGTGGGGTCACAAAGAGTCGGACACGACTGAGCGACTGAACTGTCTGAACTGAGTGGAAAAACCATAGATTTGACTATACAACCTTTGTCAATAAAGTGATATCTCTGCTTTTTAAAACACTGTCTAAATTTGTCATAGCTTTTCTCCCAAAGAGCAAGTGTCTTAATTTCATGGCTGCAGTCACCATCTGCAGTGATTTTGGAAACCAAGAAAATAATGTCTGTCAGTGTTTCCATTTTTTTCCCCATCTATTTGCTATGAAGTGACGGGACTAGATGTCATGATCTATTTCTATACAATCTCAATGTTCACATGTTTTACCTGGACTTTTTATGACCACCTTCACTACATTAAGAGGCTTCACTTGTCAGCAGATTCCCTATTGATCCTGACTTTTGCTTTTCTTCTTGGTCTCTGTAATTCCCCCTGTTTCTTCAGACCGTGCAGTGCCAATGGTTCTCTGATCTTCTGTCTCTGGAAATTAGAAAATTCTGCTCATTCTATCTCTATGTTGGAAGCAATGTCATGGAATATAATCTCCAGGAAGAGTGTTCTTGGAGCTCTGTTTTCCTTTATATTTAACAATTTCTCCTGCGGGATGAGTCCCTATTATGCTCTGCTCCCTGAGTAAAAACTACTTTTTGCTTTAATATTTTCTTCTAATATTTAATATAGAATGTAAGTCTGGATTTTTCATTTAAAATATAGAAACCCTGTGTTAAAGCTTTTGAGTAATTTAAATGTTAAACTCCTTCTTATCCCTGGATATGAATCATAAATGACACGATAAATTTCTAACTGATGAAAAAAGATTTTAATTAACTTAAATTCTCAATATCTTTTCTCCTAAAAGACTCAGCCTTCTCCCCCACTGGCTACTGTTTCTTAATATAATATCAATACCCTCCTTTGCTATTTCCTCTTGTGCCCATTTCTGTGCTTTAATTTTGGATATCCTCTTGAATCATTAACTGCAGAAATGTTGAGCTAATTTCATTCCATTCCAATGGAGAGAGTCCCTTGTGTATAATGGATAGAGTAGTACATAAACTCTAAATTCAGTGATTTTAATTTTGGAAATTAGAATCATTATATAAGTTTAAAAACCTAAATTAATACTAAATCTGGGGGAGTATACCTCAGAATCAGTATTTTTAAACAGATATCATTTGATATTTCTGATGACAAATTAAATCTAATGAATGCTATTCCTAGCTGTCTTTCTACAGTGACTTCGTGCATTCCTACCCACCCTTCCCATGTTATGCTCAGAGTGGCAGCTATTCCAGGTACCTTTCATCCAAGGCATGCCTTCATGGTGCTTTTAGTCCCCTAAATTCATTCTGATGTCTTGCACTTTCACTCATTCTCCCAACACCCTTAACTTTAATCTGAAGCTATAATTACTTGTTATTTGCCCAAAGCCACAGTCTGTGCTTTTCAGAATAGCAATGATCTCTTCTAATGAATGATTTTTTTTTTTTTTGGTCCATTAATGAAGAAGACTAGAAGAGACAGACAGATTTTTTTTTTTTTTTTTTTTTTTTGGTATGCCTGGCAGGAATTGAGTTTCTTTATTTTGAAATGTCCACTCACAGTTTACTTTGGTGGGTCTACTTTGGTCTATCTTCTGGGAAGATAACTTATGACTAGAGGAGATCTGTCTTTCCTGTTACAGGGAATATGACGAAACCTCATTTTCTAAAATATGTAGTTAGAATTCTATCCAAATAAAACAGATGATGTACATTCTGCACACAAGGGTAGTAACTATAAAGATGATGATTTCATTGTATTAGCAAGGGGTAAAATTTAGACCATAATGTTATGTGAATATTTGATCCAAGTATGAGTGTGTATTTTCTCTCCAGGAATAGAATAAGTTATCAATTTTCTCCATAGGTCAACAGCCTTATTGTTACAGATTTTAACAACAGGAAAAATATCCTACTATGAACATTTAACACGAGGAGCACAGGGGCTGTATATATGCATTTACTAGTTTTATGGTCACTGGAAGGCAACATTAAATTCTCTTAAATCCTCTAAAAATTATTTATGGAAAAATCTTGCAAGGGTTAGTAGCATATTACTGAAAGAATATTTTATCCTCTGACACAGACAAATACAATAGGTTTATCTTCTTTCTCCCTATGATTGGTTTCCATAAGCATTAAATGTTGATGCCCAGTACACTGTGCACTCAGTGCTGTGTTCATCCTTTGCCTCTATGATCATTTTACATCCAGAATCAAATTGAAATGAGTCACAAATGCCAGAGCTTTTTGTTGTTGTTGTTGTTCTGAGAGGATTAGAGCAGAATATCACATAATACAGATAACTTTGTTTACCAAGGAAGAAACTGATCCTTAGTTTGGTTTGCTAGAGGGCCTTTAATCTTTGGAGTATTACAACTGAGGATGTAGGTACCAAAGGAAAAGTTAACATGGAATGTTCGACTTTCTACCTTTACATTATTTTGTGTCTCACAATGGTTCTTCCTCTATACAACTCTAAGAAAGGCATTTCTTTCCTTTTCTTTCTTTCTTTTTTTTTCTTTTGTGCCTTTGAAAGTGAAAGTGAAGTCACTCAGTCGTGTCTGACTCTGTGTGACCCCACGGACTGTAGCCTACCAGGCTTCTCCGTCCATGGGATTTTCCAGGCAAGAGTATTGGAGTGGGTTGCCATTTCCTTCTCCAGGGGATCTTCCCGACCCAGGCTTTGAATCCAGGTCTCCCACATTGTATTCAGATGCTTTTACCATTTGAGCCACCAGGGAAGTCCAGGAAGTTTTTGTGCCCTTAAGCCTTAATAATTAGCTTTCTTTTTCACATGGTAGAGTACAGATGTGAATCCTACTCTTCCAGTTCATCTTACCTCCGTTCCCCTCTGTGTCCACATGTTTGTTCTCTGTGAGTGGGATGAAATGGGTGAGAGGGAGATTCAAGGGAGGGGATATGTGTGTACATATAGCTGATTCACTTTGTTGTACACCAGAAACTAACAACATTGTAAAGCAATTATGCTCAATATAAAATAACAAATAAAAAATAAACTAATAGCTTTCTTAATGTTAAGTAGTTAGAATAGGAAAAAAGAATCCAGAATGGCTAAAAGAAAAGAAAGGGAAAAGCCCTCAAAAATAGAAAAAAGGAAGGTCCAAGGACTGGAGTGAGGGCCTCAGGTAGAACAAATAGCACTCCTGGCTAGCTCAAGTTCCATAAGGCAGGCCCAGGGGAAGGAGAATAAACATATAAAAAGAGGAGCCAAAGGGCTAGAGGCCTCTCTCCTCTCTGTGTTTTTTGGGTCGGCATGCCCTTATGCCTCCAGGATGTATTTTCCTTTATCTTCTAAATAAAACTGAGCTGTAACACTCGTCCATCCGAGAGCTGTAACACTGGCCCATCCAAGGGCTGTAACGCTGGTCAGTCGCTTCGTTTTTGTTGTGATGAGACAGAACCGAGGAAACTACACACTCCCCTGACATCTATGGTGCCATTTATTGGATTTAACCTGGCTGAAACAGACTTGGTGCAGACCCCACAAGGAGGAGGCCAAGCACAGCAGGAGCCCAACTCGTCAAAAGCTCCTGCAGTGGAAGCTGGACGCAAAGAAAACCCAGCACAGGAAAAGTGACAAGAAGCCCAGCATGCTGGAAACTGGGCAGCAAAAAAAAACAAACTCAGCAGAAAGCTCATGAGGCTCAGTCTCAGATACTAGAAGACCTCCAGTTGAGGTAGGAGGTCCTCACTCATATGGCTGGAAGGACATATGCCTAACGAAACCTTAAATCCTTTACAATCTCTGCTTCTTGTTTCCTTGAACCCCCTGTGATTAGGCGAGTGGCAGTGGGTGCAATTGAGGGACTCTGGAGAGACTACTCTTCAGTGTGTCTTGAAGGCTACACTATCATCTGCACTCTAGGAGCTGTTACCCAAGCCAGTGGGGTTCTTCTGTCCTAAATCTTTGTGCCAAGGATCAGGCCAATGAAAACTGTGATCACAGGTCAGGTTATGAAGGGGAGTCCTTGGCATGTTTTCCCCACTGCTTTTTCCTTTCGTCCTTCAACTCCTCTCTCCCGGGATTGAGCCCAGCCAAAACACTTGATGCCTGGCTTCAGGACCTAATGAAGCTCAGGCTCTGATGTCTCCTTGCAAAAATTCAATGAGAGACACAGCGATAGGTAAGAATTATGAATTTGTTAGGATTCAGAGAAAAGCACACTCCACACGGTGTGGGCCATCACAGAGGGTAAGTGCTTTGGCTGTAGAATTTTTTTGCAGCTAGGTGAATTCATATGCTAATGAGTGGGAGAATCACCCCCAACCATTGGGGAACCACACACTCCTTCTTTTGACAGTGCCATGGAATCGTCCTGCCACCTCTGGGTGTATCATTTAGCTTTGATTGGGGATCAGTGTTTAGTTGAATTTGACTTATCATCTTGGACCCATTTGATTTTAATCAGTTTATGTTATGTCCTTGGGCTATGTCATTCTTTCAAAAGTTGTGCCCTGCTCCCTTCCCTCCTGTTTCATGCTCTTCCCTGAGCCCCATTCAGACCCACAATCTTGCCTCTACAATCTTCTGGAGGGACAACCAGAAAATAGCTGGCCTTTGGCAGGGAAATGCTGTATAATATCCAATCTCTCTAGATATTCAGCCCTTCATCTTCCATGTTTCCTACAACATGTGCAACAACAGCATCTCTCAGTGAACCCATTTAGGGTGGGCAACAAGCACACAATGCCCGCTAGAAATCCATCTGTTGGCATCCCTTCAAAGGCAGTTGGGTTTCCAGGGATAATGTTTGCCACTTTGGTTAGCCCTGCAGGCGGTTTGGGCCCAAACCCTTACCACCCTTCTCCTAAAGTTACAAACATACCCCAGGATCAAATCTCAACTGAACTTTTATGGAACATCTGGTCTGTTGCCTCTTACCAATTTGTCCTTAAGCCACTTACTAACTCCTATGACCAGGACCCTTCCCCCTTGCAGGCAACATTGCTTCACTTCATTAAGAGTGTTTTAATAATGCTCTTAATGCCCTTAACAGTACCAGATAACCCACTCCTTTGTCATTACTTCTGCTTTTACCTAAAGTGGGTCTATGACAATGAAATGTTTACCATTGGAGACACACTAAGCTGCTCTTACAGAGGACTAGGCGAGGTGATCAGTGACTTACATTCCCTTAGAGCAGTAAGAGGATAAGGCTTATGGCTATTTCACCAGGTTCCCAGTCTCAGGGCACAGGCTTGGATTGCTTTACATCATGATATCTATTCCCATCTGCAGTGAGCAAACTGGCAATGAGTTAAAATTACAACCCCTTAATCCTACCAAGCAGTGGTCATGCTGGAGAGCTTGGGGAGGCCTAACTCCAATACAGGGGTCCCAAGAGGTCGACCTCGACCTGCCTAGGGATCTGGTCCTCAAAATGTTGTCACGCCTCAACCTGCTCAGTGATCTGCCATTCCAGGGGTCCCAGGAGGTTGACATGCCTTGACCTGTCCAGGGACCCAGTTCTTGTCAGACCAACATGCCTCGACCTGCCTGAAGGAGGCTGTTGATCTCCTGAAGGAGGCTTCGATCTCTGGAGGCTGTCACACATCAGCCTGGCTGGGGACCTGCACCCTGGTCCGGGGACCCCTGGCTCTCAGGTTGCAATAATACTGGGTAGGATAAGCTTCAGATAGACTTGCCCCTAAGGAAGATCACTCATGGAAATAGAAGGAAGCCTATTACTTGTGGGACTGTGCCCAGCCTCAGCAATAACTCAGGAGTACAATGAGAACTCCATTGACTTTCTGTGAAAGGCTGTAAGAGGCCCTTCAAATGTTTACCAATCTGGACTTTGACTCTTACAAGGGACAGGTGATTTTAAAGGACTAATTCCTGTCCCAGTGTGCATCAGGATAAAGTTACAGCATCTACAGCAGCAGGACCCTGCTGCCTCTTTAGATGAGGCAGTCCAGGCAGCCACCAATACCTTTTACAACAGAGAATAGGAGAGGAAGGCCAAGGCCCAGAAGAGGGAGAAAAGGAAAGAGATAAGCCATGTCCAGATGCTGACTGCCCTCTAGGGAAGCCCTAGGACAAATCCTGAGTCCTTGAAGGACAGGCACGAGGCAAATGACTAATCTTTAGACAGGCGGGGCATTGGGCCAAAGAGTGTTCATACCATGAAAAGTCTCCTAAACTAGCTTGCTACAAATGCCATCAACTGGGACATTGGGTGGCACTTTGCCCTGGGGACCCAAAAGCCTCAAGGTCAAGAGCCATGCCTTTCCTCATGATGGTTGAACAGTACTGAAGCTGCCCACTCCAGCCAGCCCACCTGTCACAGATAACCATCATGGGGCTGGAGCCAAGGGTGCAACGGGATGTGGCAGCAAAATCCAAGAAATTCTTGGTTGAACCAGCGGCTACCTACTCTATCCTGACCTCCTACTCCAGAGCCTTCTCCTCCCAAACCTGTAACATTTGGGGTACTACAGGAAAAACTGTTACAAAAAGATTCACCCGAGCACTTTTTTGTTGCTGAGATGGACAAATATTTTCCCACAAGTTTCTAGTGGTCCCTGACTGTCCTCCTCCCTTATTGGGAAGAAATCTCTCCCTGCCTTTGTAAACTTGCAGCTATTTCAATCCTGATAGAAGATGCTTTAAAACTTTTGTTTGGGGGCAGACTATTTTTACCAACTACCAAGTGAAACCTAAATGGGAGTGAACTCTTAAATGGGAGAGGCCATTTATAGATTTCTGGTCAAAGAATCCTCATATATCAAGTAGTGATGATGAAAAATCCAGGCCTCACTATATCCCTTTGTGAGGTTCTTATCCAAGCCACCCTCCACCTACCCCTCCGAGGGCTCTTTCCCCTTTCAGTCTTGCCTAGAAACCTTGGACCACTGGACAAAACCCCAAGAGGGATTGTCAGAAGATCCTCTGACCAATCCTGAGGAAATTTGGTACACTGATGGAAGCAGCTCTATCTTGGATGGAAAAAGAAGAGCCGGATATGCAGTAGTCTCCAATTTTCAGACCATAGTGGCTAAACCTTTGCAACTAGGTGCTTCAAACCAATTAGCTGAACTCATAGCCCTGACTTGAGTGCTAGAGCTGGGCAAAGGAAAAAGAGTAGCCATTTACCCTGACTCCATGTATGCCTTTCTGGTGCTACATGTACATGCTACTATTTGGAAAGAAAGAGGCCACTTAACCACCTGAGAGTCCCCAATCAAATATGGTGATAAAATCCTTAGGCTCTTGGAGTCACTTCATTGGCCTACTGAGGTTTCAGTCTCCCACTGTAAAGGACACCAAAAAGGGAGCATGGAAATGGCATGAAGGAAACAAGCAGCCAATCATGCAGCTAAGAGAGCAGCATCACAGAACAATGACATCATAGGGGTTGCCACCTTAGTTCCACAGACTAATTTGCCAGAAACTCCTTCATATACTGAAGGTGAGACTCTTAAACCTAAGTGTGAGGGCTTTCAAGGTACTAGACCTAATCAATGAATATAGTAAAGTTGCAGGATATAAAATCAACACACAGAAATCCCTTGCATTCCTATACACGAATAATGAGAAAGTAGAAAAAGAAATTAAGGAAACAATTCCATTCACCATTGCAACGAAAAGAATAAAATACTTAGGAATATATCTACCTAAAGAAACTAAAGACCTATATATAGAAAACTATAAAACACTGATGAAAGAAATCAAAGAGGACACTAATAGATGGAGAAATATACCATGTTCATGGATCGGAAGAATCAATATAGTGAAAATGAGTATACTACCCAAAGCAATTTACAAATTTAATGCAATCCCTGTCAAGCTACCAGCCACATTTTTCACAGAACTAGAACAAATAATTTCAAGATTTGTATGGAAACACAAAAAACCTCGAATAGCCAAAGCAATCTTGAGAAAGAAGAATGGAACTGGAGGAATCAACTTGCCTGACTTCAGGCTCTACTACAAAGCCACAGTCATCAAGACAGTATGGTACTGGCACAAAGACAGACATATAGATCAATGGAACAAAATAGAAAGCCCAGAGATAAATCCACACACATATGGACACCTTATCTTTGACAAAGGAGGCAAGAATATACAATGGAGTAAAGACAATCTCTTTAACAAGTGGTGCTGGGAAAACTGGTCAACCACTTGTAAAAGAATGAAACTAGATCACTTTCTAACACCGTACACAAAAATAAACTCAAAATGGATTAAAGATCTAAATGTAAGATCAGAAACTATAAAACTCCTGGAGGAGAACATAGGCAAAACACTCTCAGACATAAATCACAGCAGGATCCTCTATGATCCACCTCCCAGAATTCTGGAAATAAAAGCAAAAATAAACAAATGGGATCTAATTAAAATTAAAAGCTTCTGCACAACAAAGGAAAATATAAGCAAGGTGAAAAGACAGCCTTCTGAATGGGAGAAAATAATAGCAAATGAAACAACTGACAAACAACTAATCTCAAAAATATACAAGCAACTTCTGCAGCTCAATTCCAGAAAAATAAACGACCCAATCAAAAAATGGGCCAAAGAACTAAATAGACATTTCTCCAAAGAAGACATACGGATGGCTAACAAACACATGAAAAGATGCTCAACATCACTCATTATTAGAGAAATGCAAATCAAAACCACAATGAGGTACCACTTCACACCAGTCAGAATGGCTGCGATCCAAAAATCTGCAAGCAATAAATGCTGGAGAGGGTGTGGAGAAAAGGGAACCCTCCTACACTGTTGGTGGGAATGCAAACTAGTACAGCCACTATGGAGAACAGTGTGGAGATTCCTTAAAAAATTGCAAATAGAACTACCTTATGACCCAGCAATCCCACTTCTGGGCATACACACGGAGGAAACCAGAATTGAAAGAGACACATGTACCCCAATGTTCATCGCAGCACTGTTTATAATAGCCAGGACATGGAAACAACCTAGATGTCCATCAGCAGATGAATGGATAAGAAAGCTGTGGTACATATACACAATGGAGTATTACTCAGCCGTTAAAAAGAATTCATTTGAATCAGTTCTGATGAGATGGATGAAACTGGAGCCAATTATACAGAGTGAAGTAAGCCAGAAAGAAAAACACCAATACAGTATACTAACACATATATATGGAATTTAGGAAGATGGCAATGACGACCCTGTATGCAAGACAGGAAAAAAGACACAGATGTGTATAACGGACTTTTGGACTCAGAGGGAGAGGGAGAGGGTGGGACGATTTGGGAGAATGGGAATTCTAACATGTATACTGTCATGTAAGAATTGAATCGCCAGTCCATGTCTGACGTAGGGTGCAGCTTGCTTGGGGCAGGTGCATGGGGATGACCCAGAGAGATGTTGTGGGGAGGGAGGTGGGAGGGGGGTTCATGTTTGGGAATGCATGTAAGAATTTAAGATTTTAAAATTTAAAAAAAATAAATAAATAAATAAATAAATAAATAAATAAAAGAAGATCATATGGGGTGGTTCCAAAAGAACGGACTCCTTTTTCTGCCTTGGAACCTCCAGTAGAAGTTGGTTAACTCCTCACATGGACCACTCATTTAGGGGAAAAGGCCCTCTAAAGATTACTAGTAAGTTCCTTCAGAGGAACAGGCCTCCAAACGACTATAAGGCAAGTGGTCTCCTCTTGTCCCACTTGCCAATTAAAAAACCCCCAAAGAGCTCAAAGACCCCAGATGGCCCAGCCTGTCCAACAACATGGGACCTACCCAGGAGAGGACTGGCAGATGGACTTCGCCCAGATGCCAGTTTCTCTAGGGTATAAATACCTATTAGTCATGATAGATACATTCACAGGATGGATTGAAGTCTTTCCCACCTGGACTGAGAAGGCTGAGGATGTGACTAAAAAAAAAAAAAAAAAAAAAAAAAAAAAAACAACAACAACAAAAAAAACTGGTCAATGAAATCATTCTGACATTTGGTCTGCCCAGGTCATTACAAAGTGACAATGGGACATCATTTACTTCTAAGGTCACCCAAGGGGTCTCTAGGACATCAGGCATTACTTATTATCTACATTGTGCCTGGAGGCCTCAGTCTTCAAGAAAAGTAGAAAGAGCCTATCAATTCTTAAAATGAGTGATAAAAAAGATGACCCAGGAGAGACCTTTCTGGGAAGCAAGGAGGCTTTACCAATAGCTCTCCTCTGCACCCATACTACTACTAAGGAACAGGCTGGTCTTAGTCCTTATGAGATGCTATATAGAAGACCTTTTGTTTATGTCAATGACCTCTTCCTAGATCCAGAGGCTCAGACCTTCCAGTCTTATACCATGGCCATTGGGCAATTCCAACAGGATATATGCTTGTGGTGGGGGGGGGGGTCAATCAGGACCCAAAAGATTCTAAGGAATCATCACTATATGCTCCAGGGACTCAAGTCATAATTAAAATCTGGAAATATGGGTCCCCAAAGGCTCAACTCCAGCCCCCATGGAAAGGCCCCTACCCTGTAATACTTTCTACCCCCACAGGAGTCAAGGTACTAGGGCACAACTCCTGGATTCACTACTCACAAGTCAAGCTGCAGAAGGAAACAGAAGAGGACACTCAATATACCCGTGAGCCCCTGGGAGATCTCAGATACCTATTCAGAACTATAGATGAGAGCCATTCTAATGAAAACCCCCAAAATTAAGTTTCTGGGAATAAGATTTCTCAGGACAGCTCTAAACAGCCAACACAGCTTGGCAGGGGTTGTACTCCAAAACAGACAGAAGATAGATCTTCTGGTCCCTGAACAAGGAGGGACTTTAAACATCCTGGTGATGGAAATTTGGTGTTGGCTAATGCCCCTACTCCAGTACTTCTGCCTGGAAAATCCCATGGACAGAAGAGCCTGGTGGGCTGCAGTCCATGAGGTCGCTAAGAGTTGGACACGACTGAGCAACTTCACTTTCACTTTTCACTTTCATGTATTGGAGAAGGAAATGGCAACCCACTCCAGTGTTCTTGCCTGGAGAATCCCAGGGATGGGGGAGCCTGGTGGGCTGCCGTCTCTGGGGTCGCACAGAGTCGGACACGACTGAAGCGACTTAGCAGCAGTAGCAGCAACGCCCCTACTAGTCTTTGTTATACTGTATTGATGCAGCTTATGATTGCTCCGTGTGTTATCAATTGGCTATCCCATTTTTTCTCTACCCAGGTCAACAAGCTGCGACATGCAGTGCCAGTTCAACAAGGATATATAAAACCATAGGTGACCATAGAAAATATCACTTACCCTCAGATGGACACCAGTATAAGGACTCTGAGTCCTGAGACTAGCAAGAGGGGAAGGCCCAATGTCCCCCATGCACCCCCCCCACCCCAGTTCAGTGGGAATTAGCGAAAAAGACATTGACACCCTTATTCCCAAAGAATTGGGCCTCCCATCTCTTGAGGAAAGAATGTTGGAATAGGAAAAAGGAGTCCAGAATGGTGGTAGCTAAAAGATAATAAGGGTAAAGTTCACAAAAATAGAACAACGAAGGTCTGAGGACTGAGGAGACCAAAAAAAAAAAAAAAAAAAAAAAAAAAAAAAAAAAAAAAAAAAAAAAAAAAAAAAAAAAAAAAAAAAAAAAAAAAAAAAAAAAAAAAAAAAAAAAAAAAAAAAAAAAAAAAAAAAAAAAAAAAAAAAAAAAAAAAAAAAAAAAAAAAAAAAAAAAAAAAAAAAAAAAAAAAAAAAAAAAAAAGATACAACTCAATTTCACAAAATATTTACAGTACCAAATATGGAAGCAATCCAAGCACCATCAACAGACAACAGCTTAAGAAAACGTGCATATATATATATATATATATATATGTATAATATACATGTATATAAGATATATACATATATAATAATATATAATTTCCATTCCATTGTATATATATATATAATATAATAATATACATAAACAATGTAATACACACACATGTATGTCATATACAATGGAATACTGCTGCTGCTAAGTTGCTTCAGTCATGTCCAACTCTGTGCGACCCCATAGACGACAGCCCACCAGGCTCCACTGTCCCTGGGATTCTCCAGGTGAGAACACTGCAGTGGGTTGCCATTTCCTTCTCCAATGTATGAAAATGAAAAGTGAAAGTGAGGTCGCTCAGTCGTGTCCTACTCTTCACGACCCCATGGACTATAGCCTACTAGGCTTTTCTGTCCATGGGATTTTCCAGGCAAGAGTACTGGAGTGGGATGCCATCGCCTTCTCCAACAATGGAATACTACTCAGTCATTAAAAATGATAAATTATTTCCATTTGCAGTAATATGAATGGAACTTGAGAACATTATGCTCAGGGAAATAATTCAGACAGAGAAAGGCAAATACTATATGATATCACTCATAATTAGAATATAAAAATAATACAAATGAGTATATATACAACAGAAATAGATCCACAGACAGAAAACAAACTTATGGTTACCAAAGAGGAGCAGGAGGAAGGAAGGGATAGGAGCATGGGATTAATAGATACAAACTACTTTGGAAAAACCACACCACTACTAAAATTTTTAAATCATGTATATGAATGAGATTGTTGTACTGTTCATATTATCAAGTATTTTAATACGTGGCCAGATATGTAAGAAATGATTATAAGGGCTGGCATTTACAAAGTCAATAACAATGCATTTATTAATATTTGAGTTACTTCAACATTGAGGTATACACCAGTACTTTGTTATTACACAATGTTTACTTAAATACCTCTGCTTTTAATTAAGAATAATAAACATTGCTGTATTTTGGTACAGAGGTAGAATCTATGTATGAACAGGGTTTTATAATAGTTTACCCATTTTGTACAAAAACATGATACACTTATTGTACTCAGGCAGAACTTTTGATTATTTTTCACATTTTATAACTGCAGTGTGCCAAGCAGTGTCAATGATTTAATATCATTCTTGATTCCATATTACCCAAAATGAAGATTTCTTAGGAAAAAAAATAAAAAAAAATAAAATGCATTATATATGTTTATTGTGAGAAGTGGAAAACAGACATACGTGAAGGACATTTCTGAGGAGTCTAATCAATCCATTGGTTATACAACTTTATCTGATCTAGCTGACAGACTCAAGTACCCATTTGTATAAGAGCAAAAGATTCTCTAATTGTTTTAAGAATACTAAGCAATTTATGGTGCCATTTTCCTGGGGCAATCCATTTTCAGATCAATACTTGTGGCAGAGTCAAAGATTAGGAAGACAATGAGAATGACTCTATTAATAGATAAAGCCCTCAAGCAATGATTGTAAACCTAGAAGCTAAGGAGATTGTGATTCTCATACAAAGAAGTGTAAATTGCATCTTTTCAGGAAGCTACCAAGAAAACTTTAATTAAAGTAAACACTAAAAAAAAGGTATTTGCTCTTCACCTGCAAATATTAAATGCATATTTTGCCTTATTTCCTACAATTTGCTTATAAGTAGCAGATATTAAAATTATACCTTTTAAAACTTTGACCTCTTGCCTCACTCTAACAATACTTAACACATTTTCTTGTTAAAATACATTGATTAAGAATCTTTCTTGGTCTTTTAAAAGCAACACTATTTGCAAATCCAGTTAAAGTTATATAGCAGAAACATAAAAAGTCAAATTCCAACCCCCTCATCCCTCAAAAAAAGGTGTTTCTGCACTGAAAATACTTTTCAGCTAGATCTTGGTCTGAAATAATTCAGTCAAGTTGAAAATTAAATATATAAATTCAATACCTAAGTTTCATCATCATAAACTGATCTCTAAATAACTGTTTCAGATACTTTAGATAGATTCACTTCTAGGACAACGGTTCACAGCTAATGATAGTGAAAGTGAAAAGTGTTAGTCATTCAGTCATGTCTGACTCTTTGTGACCCCACAGACTGCAGCCCTCCAGGCTCCTCTGTCCAAGGAATTCTCAAGGCAAGAATATTGGAGTGGGTTGCCATTTCCTTCCCCAAGGGATCTTTCCTACTCAGAGATAAAACCGGCATTGCAGGCAGATTCTTTACAGTCTTAGCTACTGGGGAAGCCCCACAGCTAATGATACCTGTCAAAAAATAAATTCAGATTATTTGAAAGACAATCATTAGAGAAATGTAGTTAAATATATTGTTTGGTCACAAATATTTATTTAAAGGCAGTAACAGTGCTTTACTTGTGCAGCGTTAAATCTACCTGCCAATGCAGGAGATGCAGGTTCAATCCCTGGGCATGACTTAGTAACTAAAACAACAAAAAAACAACAGTGGAAAATAGAATGGACTGAAATTTTCTTCATTCGGAATAAAACAAAATTTAAAAATTAAAAAAAGAAAAGTTCTAAAAATTTCTAGGAAAAACAGTTTTTATTCTTTTGCTTCAAGCACAAACAAATATATCTTCTACATGATTGAATTTAAAGTTAAATTTAGTTTACTAGTTAACTTTGCTCAGGAAATGCTTTGGTAACATTATTTCATGGACAGTCTGGATTGTATTTCAGTCAGAAAAGAGATATTTTTAAAACATACAATTATTCATGTTTCACAGATATATTTTAGGGAAAAAAAAGTGTGTTTTTCCAAAACAAGTCAACTTAAAAAATGTTTCCCTACATTTTATTAAGCTAAAGTTATTTATAAAAATATGACTATGAAGCGTGTTATCTTTAATAAGAAATTTCATTAGAAAAAAATGAAAGTGTATTGAAGGAATTGTTTATCAATTATTGATTTAGAAGAACTCAAGTAAAAAACTGGAATATGTATTATACATCCAAATAATGAATCCAAGCATCCAAGTAATGAATAATTTTTTTTTCAAACCATATTTGAGAAAGAACACACAAATCTGTAAAGTTAGATGCTCACTTTTTACTCACCATTGTACTTGCTGATTTCATTCTCTCTTTTCTGTTGAAGCATGGAAATTCAAGTAGGTAAACTATGTTAGAATGATGGAAGTTTTCATTTTCAACAGTTTTCTACTGAGTTGCTTTTTCATCCATAATGTGACTTTTTATGGGTCTCTGATCCAGCCCAGTAGCTGTCAAAATGATTGATGAGGCTAATGCTCAGAAGTGTTTAAGAGTTTGAATCCCTGGGCACTTGGACAAAAAAAAAACAACGAAAAGTTTTCTGAAAGTTATTGGTCAATATCCTGGTTTAGCAGCATGTGTTAGAAAACATGGACTTTCCTGGTGGCTCAGCTGGTAAAGAATCCACCCACAATGCCAGAGAACTGGATTTGATCCCTCGGTTGGGAAGAACCCCTGGAGAAGGAAACAGCTACCTGCTCTATATTCTGCCCTGGATAATATTAGAAAATATGAGCAGAAATCATTCACATCTGAATTAGTCACACTTTGACTATTTCACGGTAAAATGAAGGCACTCAGTCGAGCCCGACTCTTTGCGACTCCATGGATAGCAGCCTGCACCAAGCTCCTCCGTCCGTGGGATTCTCAAGGCAAGAGTACTGGAGTGGGTTGCCATTTCCTTCTCCAGGGAATCTTATAGCTAAATCACTTTCACACAGTCAGCCCAGAGATATCTAATGATCACACAGTCAAAGTACTCAGTATCAGTATTTAACTCTACCATCATGTGCTTCAGGTACTGGTCTGTGCTTAGTTGCTCAGTCCTGCCTGACTCTTTGAGATGCCAGGTTCCCCTGTCCAGAGGATTTCCCATGCAAGAATACTGGAGTGAATTGTCATTTCCTTCTGCAAGTTATCGTCCCAACCCAGTGACTGAACCCATGTCTCTTGCATCTCCAGCATTGACAAGTATATTCATTACCACTCAGCCACCAGGGAAGCTCAAAGCTAGGTTTAAATTCATATTAATCTTAGTTACTCCTAGAAATATAGCAGTCATTTTTGCATAAACTTTCATTTTGTGACTGAGATATGCAGAAAAGATGTGGCCTTTCTCTAATAACTTGTTCATTTTCAACTTTGTATAATAAAGTTAATAAACAGTGCTATCAGATCAACCAGGGATCAATAGTTTGCTGCCAATTACCAATGTAGTCTTTATCATCTTTGCATAATAGGTATTACAAAACATTAAATTCTTAGACAGATAGTATGGGCTTAAAATACTTAATTACTTGCTCCTTTTCCTTTCCCATATACTACTGGAGAAAAATGGAGAAATAACTCCAGAAAGAATGAAGCTGCTGCTGCTACTAAGTCACTTCAGTCATGTCCTACTCTGTGTGACCCCATAGATGGCAGCCCACCAGGCTCCTCTGTCTCTGGGATTCTCCAGGCAAGAATACTGAAGTGGGTTGCCATTTCCTTCTGCAATGCATGCACGCATACTAAGTCGTGTCAGTAGTGTCCAATTTTGTGTGACCCTATGGAGAGCAGCCCTCCAGGCTCCCCTTTCCATGGGATTCTCTAGGCAAGAATACCGAAGTGGGTTGCTGTTTCCTTCTCTAGAAAGAATGAAGAGATGAAGCCAAAGCAAAAACAATGCCCAGTCTTAGATGTGACTGGTGATGGAAATAAAGTAGGTTGCTGTAAAAACTATTGCATAGGAACCTGGAATGTTATGTCCATGAACCAAGATAAATTGGAAGTGGTCAAACAGGAGATTGCCAGAATGAACACCAACATTTAGGAATCAGTGAACTAAAATGGACTGGAATGGGTGAATTTAACTCAGATGAGTTATATCTACTATTGTGGACAAGAACTCCTTAGAATAAATGGAGTAGCTCTCATAGTCAACAAAAGAGTCCAAAATTCAGTACTTGAATGCAATCTCAAAGTGACAGAATGATTTCTGTTCATTTCTAAGACAAACCATTCAATATCACAGTAATCTAAGTCTATGCCCTGACCAGTAATGCTGAAAAAGCTAAAGTTGAAGAGTTCTATGAAGACCTACAAGACCTTCTAGAACTAAAACCTAAAATAAGATGTCCTTTTCATTGTAGGGGACTGGAATGCAAAAGTAGGTAGTCAAAAAATACCTAAAGTAACAAGCAAATTGGCCTTGGAGTACAAAATGAAGCAGTGCAAAGGCAAACAGAGGTTTGCCAAGAGAACGCATTGGTCACAGCAAACACCCTCTTACAACAACACAAGAGAAGACTCTACACAAGGACACCACCAGATAGTCAATACTGAAATTAGATTGATTATATTCTTTGCAGCCAAAGATGGAGAAGCTCTATACAGTCAGCAAAAACAAGACTGGAGCTGAGTGTGGCACAGATCAAGAACTCCTTATTGCCAAATTCAGACTTAAATTACGAGTAAGGAAAACCACTAAACCACTCAGGTATGACCTAAATCAAATACCTTATGATTTGATACAGTGGAAGTGACAAATAGATTCAAGGGATTAGATCTGATAGAGTGTCTGAAGAACTAAGGACAGAGGTTCATGACATTGTACAGGAAGCAGTGTTCAAGACCATCCTCAAGAAAAATAAATGCAAAAAGGCAAAATGGTTGTCTGAGGGGGCTTACAGATAGCTGGGAAAAGAAGAGAAGCTAAAGGCAAAGGCGAAAAGGAAAGATAGACCCCTTTGAATGCAGAGGTCCAAAGAATAGCAAGGAGAGATAAGAAAGCCTTCCTGATAGATCAATGTAAAGAAATAGAGGAAAACAATAGAATACGAAATACAAGAGATCTCTTCAAGAAAATTAGAGATACCAAGGGAACATTTCATGCAAAGATGGGCACAATAAAGGACAGAAATGGTATGGATCTAACAGAAGGAGAAGATATTAAGAAGAGGTGGCAAGAATACATAGAAGAACTACACAAAAAAGATCTTCATGACCCAGATAACGATGATGGTATAATCACTCACCTAGAATGTGATCAAGTGGGTCTTAGGAAGCATCACTAGAAATAAAACTAGCGGAGGTGATGGAATTCATGTTGCGCTATTTCAAATCCTGAAAGATGATGCTGTGAAAGTGCTACACTCAATATGCCAGAAAATTTGGAAAACTCAGCAATGGCCACAGAACTGGAAAAAGTCAGTTTTTATACCAATCCAAAACAATGGCAATGCTGAAGAATGTTCAAACTACCACACAATTACATTCATCTCACATGCTAGCAAAGTAATGTTGAAAGTTCTCCAAGCCAGACTTCAAAAGTATGTGAATTGTAAACTTCCAGATGTTCAAGCTAGATTTAGAAAAGGCAGAGGAACCAGAGATCAAATTGCCATCATCTGTTGAATCATAGGAAAAGCAGGAGAGTTCCAGAACAACATCTATGCCTGCATCATTGACTATACCAAAGCTTTGACCGTGTGGATTACATCAAACTGTGGAAAATTCTTCAAGAGATGGGAATACCAGACCACCTTACCTGCCTCCTGAGAAATCTGTATGCAGGTCAAGAAACAACAGTTAGAAATGAACATGGAACAACAGACTGGTTCCACATTGGAAAGGAGTATGTCAAGGCTTTATATTGTCACCCTGCTTATTTAATTCATATGCAGAGTAAATCATGCCAAATGCCAGGCTGGATAAAGCTCAAGCTGAAATCAAGATTGCCAGGAGAAATAATAACCTCAAATATGCAGATATGACCACACTTATTGCTGAAAGTGAAGAACTAAAGAGACTCTTGATGAAAGTGAAAGAGGAGAGTGAAAAAGCTGACTTAAAACTTAACATTCAGAAAACTAAGTCATGGCATCCGGTCCCATCACTTCATGGCAAATGGATGGGGAAAAAATGGAAACAGTGAGAGACTTTTTTATGTGTGGCTGTTAAATCACTGCAGTTGGTGACTGAAGCCATGAAATTAAAAGATGCTTACTCCTTGGAAGAAAACCTATGACCTACTTAGACAGCATATTAAGAAACAGAGACATTACTTTGCCAAAAAAGTCCGTTTAGTCAAAGCTATGGTTTTTCCAGTAGTTGCATATGGATTTAAGAGTTGGAGTATAAAGAAGGCTGAATGCCAAAGAACTGATGCTTTTGAACTGTGGTGTTGAAGAAGAGTCTTGATAGGTCTTTGGGCTGCAAGGACACCCAACAAGTCCATCCTAAAGGAAATCAGTCCTGAATATTCATTGGAAGGACTGATGATGAAGCTGAAAGTCCAACAATCTGGCAACCTGATACGAAGAACTGACTCATTGGAAATGATCCTGATTCTAGGAATGATTGAAGGCAGGAGGAGAAGGAGATGACAGAGAATGAGATAGTTGGATGTCATCACTGACTCGATGGACATGAGTTTGAGCAAGCTGTTGGAGCAGGTGATGGACAGGGAAGCCTGAAGTGCTGCAGTCCATGGGATCACAAAGAGTTAGATATGACTGAAAGACTGAAGTGAATTTTCCTTTCAGGTGAAGAGATTGTAAGTTTGAGGAAAAATATCAATGGTTAGGAAAATGTAATAGCCCTCAATGTAGATTGCCAAAAGTACTGTAAAAAAACCTAGTTGTCCTTGGAATTACTCAATTCGTTCATCACTTATCTAGTATGCAAAGAGAGTTGGAAAGCTAAGAATCAAAAATTTAAAAAAGAAACTAAAGAGTCATTTATAATTTTCTAAATGAATAATTTAATAAATAAAATTTAATAACCAAACTTTAATATTCAACATTTTAATTTAATAAATATAATTAATAAATGATTGCAGTTAACCTTTATTTTTTAAAATCTATTGGGCTGACTTTTCAATTTGATTATTAAAGAAATATAATTCTGCACAAATAGAATAAATTTTATGAACATGTGAACTTTGTGCTTTTTCTTTGAGACTCAGTGTGTTTAGCTTTTATATTTTGGTCTGGCAGTCAATAGAACATAAGCTGTTGGAGGGCAAATATTTTGGTCTGTTTATTAATGTATCCAAAATGCATAGAATAATTTCCACATAGAAGTAGTGCTTCAGAAAATATTTTTCAAATGAATGAATCCCTTAAAAATTAATGAATAAGCAATGTTGATAATATTCAACAACCATCTGACTTGACAGTCTATTAAAGTGCAAATGGGAACTGAACTTAAAGAGATACGTATTACTAACCCCTTTTCACATACAATAGAACAGAGTTTCAACAGTTAAATTAATTTTCCAAAGTTGTATAGTTAGCAAATTGTATAGTCAAAATAAAATCCCAGGCTATTTTACTTCATCTTGCAGCTTTACTCTGGAAGCATTCATTGCTGCTTAAGATTTCAGATGAATATAAATTTATTTGTGGAAGGCTGCATCTTTAACATTGATACAAAATATTTATACAAAATATTTCCAGTACAGTTATCTTTAGAGTAATAAGAAACACATGCTTGTATACATGTAAAGTCACTTTATTCTTTTTTGACCACTTGTGACCCCATGGACTGCAGCTTGCCAGGCTCCTCTGTCTGTGGGATTCTCCAGGCAAGAATGCTGGAGTGCATCGTCATGCCCTCCTCCAGGAGATCTTCCCGACCTAGGGATTGAACCCGTGTCTCTTATGTCTCTTGCTTTGGGAGGCAGGTATTTACCACTAGCGCCACCTGGGAAGATCCTCTGAGTTGTATGCTCCCTAATTAATTACTTGATGTATATACCTGGATGTCTTGTAAGTTCATAGAATACCTAATATCCACTTTCACCTATGTAGACTGCTTTCTTCTCAAAAATTATGCTGTAATCTATACAGATTGCAAACCAAAAAAAGTAACAAAATCATGTTCTTGTTGCCAGTTTTATAAAATCAAAGCAATAATACATTTGTTGAGCCACGTTTTTTCCTGCTCCTATTACACTCAAGCCCATTTGCAATAAATTACTAATCTCTATATTATAATGGAGTTCCATGAAGGTAGGGAGAAGGTCTGCTTCGTCTACCACTTAAAATATATCACAACAAAGACTGAGTGAATGCTTAACAAAAATTCAAAAAAAAAAAAGACAGTTTTGTGATATTTAATAGCATCTAAAATAGTAGTGAATATTTAATATAAATATCATTGCCCTGTATGACTGAGGATATGTTGAGAGAGTATTAAAATACATCATTTTAGTATTTGTTACTTCTAATAATTATTTGTACTATATATCAATGGAAAGAAATGTTTTCTATTTTCACTGACAGTTTAAATTTTTATAAAATGTATCTCAAGAATTTTATGATTCTTTCAATGTCTTTCCTGTGTACTGATACCCAGTGCTTGAGGCTGACCATCTGTCCTTTAACATTTAAGATACTGACTGAATTTTGAATTCTGTCAGCATTGATCAATGAGTCTGTCCCCAGGCTATCAAGGAGTCTGTGACCTTCTGCTAAGTTTTTATGTTGGCCAGAGGTTTCCATGGTTCTTTAAGAGCTTTTCTTTTAACAAATATCATGTAATTCTTAGGCAAAGGAAAATGTGGTATTAAATGTATAGAAGTGTCATATTCAACATGGGGATAAGGGTGAATAGCTAAAAGGGAGTTTTGTGGCAGTAACAACTCATATGTTTCACTTAAGTGACTCCAACAATGTTAAATATTGAATTACAAATATCATACAGCACCCTCAAAAAGTTTTTTAATTTCCTTACAAATGTTCAGTAGTATAGAGTAGAATAGAATAAAAACCTAGCAATTCTCAGAAATGTGACTACAGTAGATAAGTTATAATTCCCATATTTATCCTTAATTTGATTTATTTTGAAAGGCCTTTTGTCAATGTAAAATTCCTTACACAGGTATAGTAGGAAAAACTTGAACATATTTAGGTAGAAGCATGGGATTTCAACTCTTTACAGCTCTAATTCATGTATGAGTGTATGTGTGTTTTACACTGTATGGCAGGGATCATAACCAAGCATGCAAGCATGTAAGATAACTGAAGTAAATTCAGTGTTTATTTCTTACAGATTATGAGTCATTCAGTTTCCTTTGTTTAACCTTAGGTGATATAACTTTCCTTGGTATCAGCTGGGATTAAAACATTTTGTAAATGCCTCAAGGGAAGCCTAGAAACTTATTTCTGAAAACAATACAAAATCTTAAGCACAGACAAATAAATGTACTTTATAATAGTTTTTGCACTTCTGATCTTGTATGAAACACTATAAGTACAAGAAGTTGTGTTATTTTATAAGCATGCTAAATTCATAGAGATTTGAAAACACATATGTGGTACTATTATCACCAAGTACATCACTAGAGGTAGCATATGATTTAGAATTTGAATGATTTTTGCTAGACTTATTTGGAGCAGCGGCTAAAAATAACAGTTGTAAAAAAGCATAGTCTACCCTAGTTATCCTAGGTTTCCCCTTCCTTGGATTCAACCAACTTCAGATGGAAAAAATGTTAGAAAATAAAGAACATTCCAGAAAGTCTCATAAAGAAAAACTTGCCAAGGAGAGTATTTATATAGCATTCACATTATACTTTCTAAGAAACCTAGAAATTATTTAAAGTACACAGGGATATAGTAGATTATATGCACAGATCACACTATTCTGCATAAGGAATTTGAGCATCTGCAAATTTTGGCCCTGGAACCAATCCCTAGGGAAAATTAAGGGAAAACTATATTCAAGGATTAAAATATGCTAATATTTAATGATCATTTGAAAAACTTCATTTCAATTAATGTGAATAAATCAGAAACATAATTATCTGAGGCTTATTAATTAATGCATATCCATTAGACACATTAAAATAGCCTATAAAGGACTACATTTATTACATTTCTTTCTAGCGCAGAAAGTATATCTGACAATAAACATCAAGATTTCAATAGATTGACACTAGTATGATAAGGAAACTTGATGAAACCGAGTAAAATTTAGTCTCTCTATTTTAGGACAGAAAAAATGTAGGTAAGGCAAAAAACAAAACAAAACTTTGTCTTGTCTAGATTTACAATTCAGCATAAACAAAGCCATCCTAAAGGATTTTTTATTTATCTCAATAATTTCACCCTTTAGCAAGAAGAGGTAAGAAAGCCTTCCTCAGTGATCAATGCAAAGAGAGGAAAACAATAGAATAGGAAAGACTAAAGAGGCGTTTCAAGAAAATTAGAGATACCAAGGGAATATTTAATGCAAAGATGGGCTCAATAAAGGACAGAAATGGTATGGACCTAACATAAGCAGAAAATATTAAGAAGAGGTGCAAGAATACACAGAGGAACTGTACAAAAGAGATAGTCATGACCCAGATAATCACAAAGGTGTGATCACTCACTTAGAGCGAGACATCCTGGAATGTGAAGTCAAGTGGGCCTTAGGAAGTATCACTATGAACAAAATTAGTGGAGGTGATGGAATTCCAATTGAGCTATTTCAAATTCTAAAAGATGATGCTGTGAAAGTGCTGCACTCAATATGCCAGCACATTTGGAAAACTCAGCAGTGGCCACAGGACTGGAAAAGGCCAGCTTTCATTCCAATCCCAAAGAAAGACAAAGCCAAAGAATGCTCGAACTACAGCAAAATTGCACTCATCTCACACGCTAGTAAAGTAATGCTCAAAATTCTCCAAGCCAGGCTTCAGCAATATGTGAACCGTGAACTCCCTGATGTTCAAGCTGGTTTTAGAAAAGGCAAGGAACCAGAGATCAAATTGCCAACATCTGCTGGATCATGGAAAAAGCAAGAGAGTTCCAGAAAAAACATCTATTTCTGCTTTATTGACTATGCCAAAGCTTTGACTGTGTGGGACACAATAAACTGGAAAATTTTTAAAGAGATGGGAATACCAGGCCACCTGACCTGCCTCTTGAGAAACCTGTATGTAGGTCAGGAAGCAACAGTTAGAACTGGACATGGAACAACAGACTGGTTCCAAATAGGAAAAGGAGTACATCAAGGCTGTATATTGTCACCCTGCTTATTTAACTTATATGCAGAGTACACCATGAGAAACGCTGGGCTGGATGAAGTACAACCTGGAATCAGCATTGCTGGGAGAAATGTCAATAACCTCAGATATGCAGATGACACCACCCTTATGGAAGAAAGTGAAGAAGAACTAAAGAGCCTCGTGATGAAAGTGAAAGAGGAGCGTAAAAAAATTGGCTTAAGGCTCAACATTTAGAAAGCTAAGATCATGGCATCCGGTCCCATCACTTCATGGAAAATAGTTGGGGAAACAGTGGAAACAGTGCTTGACATGTGTTGTTTTTTTTTTTTTTGCAGGGGTCGGGGGTGGGGTGCTCCAAAATCACTGCAGATGGTGATTGCCGCCATGAAATTAAAAATGCTTACGCCTTGGAAGGAAAGTTATGACCAACATAGACAGCATATTAAAAAGCAGAGACATTACTTTGTCAACAAAGGTCTGTCTAGTCAAGGCTATGGTTTTTCCAGTAGTTATGCATGGTTGTGAGAGGTGGACTATAAAGAAATCTGAGCACCAAAGATTTGATGCTTTTGAACTGTGGTTTTGGAGAAGACTCTTGAGAGTCCCTTGGATTGCATGGAGATCCAACCAGTCCATCCTAAAGGAAATCAGTCCTGGGTGTTCAATGGAAGGACTGATGTTGAAGCTGAAACTCCAATATTTTGGCCACCTGATGTGAGGAACTGACTCATTTGAAAAGACCCCAATGCTGGGAAAGATTGAGGTCAGGAGGAGAAGGGAACGACAGAGGATGAGATCATTAGATGGCATCACCAACTCAATGTACATGAGCTTGGGTAAACTCTGGGAGTTGGTTCTGGACAGGGAGGCCTGGTGTGCTGCGGTTCACGGGGTCGCAAAGAGTTGGGCATGACTGAGCAACTGAACTGAATTTACCTATCTTAAATCTTATTTCTTCTACTGCTGCTGCTGCTAAGTCACTTCAGTCGTGTCCGACTCTGTGCAACCCCATAGACAGCAGCCCACCAGGCTCCCCCGACCCTGGAAATCTCCAAGCAACAACACTGGAGTGGATACTTAGACTAAGTTTTTGTTGGCTCTCTTCAATATATACCCAAATATTTGCCTTATTCTCCTCTATCAAAGTTTATCAATGGCTTTTTTCTTTTTGTTTCAACATAGCAGTTTATTTTTTTTCCCAAATATGCATACTATTTATCCATGTGTTATTCAGTCTATATATTTAATGCTTATTATTTGCCAAAAATTACTTTGGGTCCTGGAGAAATTAATAATAAAACCTACTCACTCTCAAAAGCTCAGTCAAATATCTCAAGTGAGAAATATGGGTATGAACTGAGAATTATAATGCGGTGAGTATTAAAGATGGGTATAAGGAATGATGGTATTCACAATCCTATTCATATTACCCACATTCCTTGGTTAAACATCTGATATTGCCATTATTTTAGAGAAAAAGATAATTTATTTTTACTCCACAATATAGATTTCTTATTTATTATTACTTATTATTAGATTTACTCATCATAAATCAAATTATAATAAAGCATACCCATAATAGTGCTATCCAGCAATTTCTTTACCTCAGCCTATTTGTCACTGCAAAATGAAAGTTTTAACCTCTCCAGGTTCATCTTGTTTGTTTTGCCTTACCTGGATTTGTTCTTATGGTTCAGGTGATTCTCCTATAGTCATTTTTCCTCAAGCTAATCATAATTTTTTTGTTATGACCACCTTCAAAAGAGTTTTCACTATTTTTTTTTACAACATTTACTTTAATCTATTTAACTTTTAAATTAAGACTTTACTTTCTAGAGCAGATTCAGGTTTCAGAGCAGTTTTAGGAGAGATTGCCCATATACCTCTTGGCATACTTATGAAACTTCACCCATTACCTACATCCCCAACCAGAGTGTTACATTTTTTTATGACTGATGAAACTACATTCACACACCATAATCACCCAAAGTCTATATTTCCATTAAGGTTCATTCTCGGTGTTGTACATTCTATGGGTTTGTCGCAGAATATGTATTTCATACAGACAACAAATATTTGATGTGTACTGGTAGATCGTCATGGTATCATATGGAGTACTTCAACTGACCTAAAAGTCTGCTGTGCTCCACTTACCCATTTCGCATCCTCCCAAACTAAAATAAGACATTTATTTTAAATGTTAAGTTGAAATTAAAGTTGTAAATCAGTTTTGCAATGAATCAAATCAGTTTTCATTGATAACAATGAAATATATGTTCTATTAAAACATGCTAAGCACTATTTTCCCCAAGCTTAGGCCAGTCATGATTCTGCCAGGATCAATCCATGTGAAGCATGAGTGTGTTTGTGCACCTGTGCATGTGCATCTGCACACTCACACAAAAAATTCTTCAAGAATTGTTTCCCCTGATGAGATTATGGAAACACTGAATAAACATTTCTAGGTGCCAGTAAATTATCTTTTTTTCAGAAAAATATATTATTAATAAATAAAAACAGAGCTAAGATGCCTTAGGGAGAGGAAGGACCAAACCTAAAATAACTTCTATAGGGAGAAAAAGCAATTTAGCTTCACGGACAGCTGCACCTCAGAGATTCAGGCATATGAGTGATTAAAATTGAAGCTGATGATTTAAATATGCCTTAGTAACTCTGATTGATCTTACAGAGCTTCTGTTTACTCTACACCAAGAAACAATTAAGGATCCAGTTTAAAACAAAGTTTATAATCCTTGTTTAATAGATTTTGGTACCTTAGGCAATATAATGCTCTGAAAATGATTAGAATGTGCCCTGTCTTTGTGTAATCAATAAAACCTCTCTAAAATTAGTTAGGTTCTAAGGATTCCTCATCAGGCTTGACTGTGCTGTGTCTATGAATCCCAAATCAACCATCTGTCATTATTTCCATACACAAGTTTCATTAGATGTCATCCCCATCTCAGCATGAAAGTCAGTTAAATAATAAAAGTAAGAGGCCATATCTTAACAATATGTACTTAGACCAAAACATGCTACAAAATCTTAACAGAAATATATCAAAATTCAGCATTAAAAAAAGATCAGAAAACATACAAATGTGTAAATTCAAGATTATAATGGCAAGATTCTACTGTGACAAATTTTAAAGGGATGATTGAATCAATTAAAAAAGGTTAGGTTGGAAAAATACAGAAGAATAATAATGCCTATTAGATGTGTTTCTTAAAGACATTAATCCTTTTTTATGAAATCTGATACTAGATTTTTAAAATAAAATAATGAACCAAGTTTTGACTTTAGAATTAAATTTTAATTCCATTAGAAATTCATGAGTTTGTCATATATGTATTTATAAAAATGTCATGAAAATTTATTAATTCATTTAAGCTTTATAAGAATTTAATTTTCATTCACCACTGTTAAAAATGTAATATCATTGTTTATGCTGGTGTTTGAATATATGTATATATAGAGTTGTAATCACATGAAAATGTTCTCACTGAGTTCTCACTGTTTTATAATTTACATAACAAAAACAATATGGAATTCAACTTTTATACATATCAGTTTTATGAAATTGCTACATTTTTGTAGATTTACATTTTTGAGCCTAAGAAAAACCATGTATCTCCCTTAGAAAAATGTCAATTTTAGCACTCATATTTCATGAAAATAAATATCTAAATTAACTTATCACCTTTGTATATATTAATGATTAATCACTTAACTATTTCTCTTGACTATAGTTACTATAATCACTAAGATTAACTTAGGATTTGTCTTAGCTTAGGCTTCTATAAAAAATTACAACAGACCATATGGTTTGAACAGGGAAAAATTATTCCTCAGAATTCTGAAGACTGGAAGTGCTAGATCAGATGCCCAGCATTGTCAGATCCCAGAGAGAGCCCTCTTTCTGATCATGTCCTCACTCAGCCTTTCATAAAGAGAGAAAATTCCTCTTTTTATGAGGCATGAATCCCATCATGGTGGTTCTACGTTCCTTACCTAATCTAAGCCTAATTACCTTCTAAAGTCTCCATCTTCAAATACCATCACATATGCATTTTGGAGGGACACAAACATTCAGTTCAAACTAATGTTAAATAATATATTTAACCACTTACACTAGTTTATTTTACTATGTAGTTTATTATCTGTATAATATACAGATCTTTCTGGCCCAGGGAATTGAACTCACATCTCCTATATCAACAGGCAGGTTCTTTGCAACCAGCACCACCTGGGAAATTCATGAATAGGTGTATATAGTTCATGTATGTGTATATATATATATATATATACAGAGAGAGAGAGAGCGCTATAGATATGGATATAGATGGTGTGTGGGTGTGTGTGTGTGTGTATATATATGTATGTGTGTGTGTGTATGTCTTCCCTGATGGCTCAAATGGTAAAGAATCTGCCTGCAATGCAGGATATCCAGGTTTGATCCCTGGGTTTGGAAGATTCCCTGGAGAAGGGAATGGCAAACCACTCCAGTATTCTTGCCTGGAGAATCCCATGGACAGAGGAGCCTGGTGAGCTACAGTCCATGGGGTCGCAAAGAGTTGGACACAACTGAAGTGACTTAGCATGCACACATGTGTGTGTATATATATATATATATATGTGTGTGTGTGTGTGTGTGTGTGTATTTTATACAGATAATAAGATAGCAAAATAAACTAGTGTAAATGGTTAAATATATTATTTAACACTAGTTTGGACTGAAAGTTTGTGTAGAAATCCATATGTAGAAACTCTAACCCTTAAGGTGATAGTATTTGGAGATGGAGACTTTGGAGGGTAATTAGGCTTAGATTAGATCAGGAAAGTAGAACCCCCATGACGGGATTCTTGCCTCATAAAAATATATATACACCTATGGGCTTCCCTGATAGCTCAGTTGGTAAAGAACTGCCAGGAGTGTAGGAGACCACGGCTGGATCCCTGGGTTGGGAAGATCCCCTGGAGAAGGGAAAGGCAACCCAACTCCAGTATTCTGGTATTCTGGCTTGGAGAGTTCCATGGACTGTATAGTCAATGGGGTGGTAAAGAGTCAGACATGACTAAGCGACTTTCACTTTCATATATATATATACACACATATATGCACAGTGTTTAGCTGCTCCTCATATCCAACTCTTTGTGACCCCATGGACTGTAGCCTGCTAGGCTCCTCTGTCCATGGAATTTCCCAGGCAAGAGCAGGGGAGTGGGTTGTTATTTCCTTCTCCAACATATAGGTGTGGGTGTGTGCTTATTATAATTTTATGTAATTTTTCTTATTTTTATGAATCTGCTTATAAAATATCATATGAATAATCATATGACCAACTGTCTTGTATCGACTTGAGGTCTATCACAGAAATATTTTTTTTAATTCTTAAACAAAATGAAGAGAAACATATCTTATTATTGTATTACCATTATTCTATTGAATACTTTAGCATTGCTAGGTATGTGATAAATTTAAATGATTTATTGAATATTCACTATTCTAAGAATTTTATATGGATTGTAACATGTAACACTGACAACAACAATCCTGTATTGTATTCTATTAGTAGTTTTATTTTACAGATGAATAAACTGAAACATAGAGGATTATAAGCAGTTTGCTCAAGAAAGCACAGCCAATAATAGTCAAATCTGAGATGCAAACCTGACCCAATTATGATCTGTCTCATGGTATTCTGCTTTGTGATATCCTAAACCACCTGACAATATCCTGCAAACTACAAAAGTCCTGAATATATAAACTGGAAAGTCTCAGAATTTTTTATTGCTAGCAATGGTGAAACAGCATCATATTAGCTCACAGATCCCTGTAGTGTGTGTTACTACAGGGTAAAAACCATTTTCAGGACTGTGTTCCTTCTTTCTACTTTTTTCTTCCCTCAGATTCCTTCTATTTTCTATTTTCAAAGCTTCACACATGCTGGAAAGCCTCTTACTTTATATGTGATTATAGTTTAATAAAATAAATGTGGAGAGCATGCAATTCATCTTTATACTTTTTCAATTGCTAGCTTAAGATTAAACTCACTATTTAAACAAAATTGAGGATAACGTACTAGAAGTTTAAGGACTGTAAATAACGATTACTTGTGATTTCATAATATAAAACCAAGAATTGTATCTCAAGTTAAGTAACATGATCTGATTTCATGCATAAAATGCAAAAGGAGCACCTTATTACTCATCAGGATATTAATTTATTCTTATTTTAAACTTGTTCTTTTATTTTTAAAAAGACCAAAAAAGTGCATTTGAAATCTTATTAATAAAAAGTAATTTTAAATTATGGTAAATAGCAGGATTAATACTCTTATTTTTCACTTTTTCTCCCAGTACGCCTACTTGTCCTGAAGAGGCTACAATACTAAAAATTACGTATCTTGGCGTTTTCATTGACAAATTGCTTTAAACCAATGAGATGCACTCATGTGAGAGTTTGATGGTCTACTAGCCTTCTGCTTAGCTGTTTTCTGTCAACAAACACACTGGTAGAGACCTTGTAGAGACCTAGGATCTTAGAGAATAACAATCCAGGGGCTAGACCCTAGCAAGAGGGCGAAAGGCCAAGAGGCAGTGGCAAGGAGAGCCTTGCAGAGTCTTCTTAATTCCCACCCTCACAGCAGAGTCAGAAGCAGCAGCGCCTCCAACAATCACTGTCCTGACATCCTGGAGTTATTCTTGGAGGATTTGCTTAGAACCAATTCCTATATTCTGCAATTAATTCTCAAACTTAAAAAAAATGTGTTTAAAATATTAAGAAGCACTTTCTGCAATGGAATCCTAAAGATGCTAAATGATAAACAATGGTCCAATGTTTACGCTAACACAGAAAACACTTTTTAATATAGGAATATGTAGCGTGATATATATAATGGGTTTTATAGTGTTCATATTGTTTTCCGTATCACACCTCTAAGCTATGAAATAATTTAAGAAGAGCCTATTATTTGGGTTAAACTTTTAAAATACTTTAGAAGTAGTATTTTCAAAGTAAAATTACATTTGAAATTAATTAGTGCAGCTACTTGAACAATCTAAATATATACCTGCATAAATAGTTGGTTATAAACTAGCACAATTTCTTCCAACAAAATAAAATGCATAACCTTCAAGGTGAATTTCCTTTTAAGTTGTTCTTCAAAACAAATAGACAAATATTTACATTACATTAATACTTGTCAAATGACAGATTAACTTCAATCACAACAAAAACATTTATGTTTCTTAGAATATCACCAAGCATAAACAAAATACTCTTAATATCCATGTTTAATGGAAATTTGGCATATTTGGATAGTACAGCATGTTATTGCCAGCATCTAAAATTTATCCCTGCTATTGTGTAATTTGCTCATATCCCAAATGACCGGATATTGAAATACCACTAATAAATAGATCAGTATGTGTAGAAGTCTGGTTTTCCCAGGTTGCCCAGGGGTAAAGAATCTGTCAGCCAGTGCAGGAGACATGTGTTCGATCCCTGGGTTGGGAAGATGCCCTGGAGAACTAAATGGCAACTCACTGCAGTATTCTTGTCTGGGAAATCCCATAGACAGAGGAGCATGGTGAGCCACTGTCCATGGATTGCAGACACAATTTAGTGACTAAACAACAACGATGAATAGAAATCTATCTTTCTGGATCATACTTAGAAAGTTTATTAAGAATCATATGCTATTCAGCCGTGAGTATTCATTCATTGGGATTTTTGAGCACTAAGAATATAGGTTCCTTTCCTGGCATTTTGTGAGTCCCTTTGTTACAACAAAAGTGTGGTAAAATATATATACATGAACATAAATAAAAATGTAAATATGGCCTAATTATGTCAATAAGAAATTCCTTTTTGTAATAAAATAAAATCTTATATCCCCCATCCTCCTCCTACTATTTTTTTTATGCCCTGCCACTTTCTCTTCACCAGCCCATAATTATACACAGTGCTATCATGAGTTCCTCTAACTAATTTGGTTTTTCACTTCACTGAAGGCAATAAAGTTACTGAACATTGACCTGGCTTGCCTAAGGAACAAGAAAGGCTCTCTCATGCCATGCTGACTTGTAACACTGCATATCATAACATCTGACTCCTTAAATCCTGCTTTAATAGTAAATCAAAATTTTAGTAAACCTGAGAATATACTGAATTTTCACTTTTTTCTTTCCCCAGGCTTTGAAGATTACAAACTATTTGATTTGCCTTTGCTCAAGAGATACTTGAAAATAATTATAAAGGTTCCATTGTCTTCAAGTGAATGCATAACATCTAAATATTACCATGGGCTTGATTTTGTTTTGAGATATCTCCAATACTAACATTAATTCTATCCTACTAGGGTCCTATGCTTATGACCTCACTTAATTACTTCCTTGGAGGAGCAATCTCTAAATATAGTCAAAATGAGGATCAGGGCCTCAACTATGAATATGCTGTGGGACACAACACAGTTGATAGCAATAAGATTGCTTCTTATTTTATTATAGAGTTTTGAAATGGAAAGTAAAAATCCACATTAGTCACAGACCAAATTCTGAAGAAATCTTTGACGATTTTTGGTAATTTTACATCATTACACCATTGTCCTCCAAACTCCTCTCTGTTCATGCTTCTTTTGATGCATATGTGTATATATATATATATATATTTTTTTTTTTTTCTTACATACATTTGGGCCCTGTGTGCCTGCAGCAGATCCCAGAGACTCTAGGACTATTTTCATTGACTTAGTACTGAGATTCACTCTTCCTAGTCAATGGTCCCAGTAGATGAGAATTGTAACGGCATTCATCAGACTTAGACACCTATCTGCCTACTGAAATCACTGCCTGCTTTGTTCTGTGTCATAACATAGTCTGAACCCAACTTGAAGCTGGAGGAAAAGTGACTTTATTTAGTTCAACACACTGGTTTGCAAAAGAAGGAACTAGGCAAGACTGGATATAGAAAGACACTTAAAAGGCAAACAGAAGGTATCTGGCACACCATTATGTACATATAATGGTAAATGATTCAGGAGTTGTAAGTTAGGGAAGAATTCCTAAATCAACACTAGTCAGTTTTAATTCTATTTAATTTCTACCATGGCTATCATCACATAAAGCTAGTAAGAAATATGTTGACATAAAATCTAGTCCTTAATCAATTAAATATTTTTTAAGTTGCAGATTGGTGTTTAACTCTAAAACAAGTAATTTGATAAAATTTACCTTATCAGACATGAAGAAAACCTAAAAAAAAGCAACCCTTCTGACAACAGAAACATGAGATAATAAAAGGAAATAAAAGGTATATACATCAGGAAGGAAGAAATAAAACTGTATTTGTTCTCAGGGGGCATGGTTATCCATGTGTAAAATTCCACTGAATCAACAACAGCAACCAAAAATAAAAAAAAAGAAAAAGAAAATTTAGAAACTAAGTGATTATAGAAGGGTGACAGGATACAGGTTTGTTGTCATTTAGTTGCTAAGTTGTAATGAATCCCTTTGTGACCCCATGGACTGTAGCCCATCAGGCTTCTATGTCCATGGGACTTCCCAGGCAAGAATAATGGAGTGGGTTGTCATTTCCTACTCCAGGGGATCTTGCTGACCAAGGATTCAAATCCATGTCTCCTGCACTGGCTGACAGATTCTTTACCACTGAGCCACCTGGGATACACGGGTATCATGCAGTAATCAACTGATTTCCTATATGCTTTTTTACTGCTGTTTAGTAGCTCCATCATATCCAGCTCTTTTGTGATCCCAAGGACTGTAGCCCTGCAGGATCCTCTGTCCATGGGATTTCCCAGGCAAGGATACTGGAGTGGGTTGCCATTTCCTTCTCCAGGCAATCATCCCAACCCAGGGAATGAAAACACATCTCTTGCACTGGGAGCCTGATTGTTTGTCACTGAGCTTAGCAACAAACAATTCAAAATTAAAAACACAACACCATTCACAATAGAATCAAAGCAAGCAAACCAAAACAAAAAGCACAAAAAATGTATAAAGCCTATGCAGAAAGCTTTACTATACAGTCCTTGGAATTTTCCAGGTCAGAATACTGGAGTAGGTAGTGGTCCCCTTCTCCAGGATAAAAGTCAATAAATGACATAAAATGAAATTTTAAAAAGTGGAAAAACATATCATTTTCTTGGACTACAAGATCCAATATTGTAAAGATGTCAATTCCCCCAAATTGAGGTGACGGTAAAAAAGCAACAACTACAACAAAAAAACCTTAACATAATCTTTTTTTCTATTGGACAGAAAATTAGCAGCCAGACCTTTGAATCATAGTACTTCCTCTAGACACTTTCTTTTTTTTTTTGTATTTAGAAGTGTGATTTATATTTTCTCTATAGGACAAGGAGGAATTAGGTGTGTGTGTATGTGTTGTGCATGTGTTTGTACATATAGTATAAAATCTTAGGTAGAGAAAAAATTCTGTTCAACCTATGGTGAGACTTTTCTTGTTAGTCTAAGAAAAACTTCTGAACACTACTGTGTTTTTTTTTTTTTTTTTTTTTTTTCATTTTTAACACTGTCCACTATTCCACACATGTGATCTTACTTTCTGCAGAATTATTTACTGCTGCTCTAACTTTTCTCCTTCTTATGGAGATAAATGACATAATGTTCCCTCATTCTCTGTGCTTGGGGTCTTCATATGCAGCATCCATGGCAGCTGTCACTTCTTCAGTGAATTGAAAAGCCTCAAAGAAGACGTCTTTGGCCACACTAAGCCCTTAGTGTGGTCATAACACAAAAACTATCATAAGGATATTTTAGAGGGCATATTTATTTTAAGTCAAGCTTCTAGGCTCAATATCAACAGTGCTAGACACTTTTAATGATAAAGAATATCTTGACATTTTCTTTTTGGGTACATAGTGTCGTCTGTTATCACAGGAATCTAACGATTCCAAAAGGTAGGTGCTGCAAAGCAGAGGCTGAAGTATTTTTCTGTCTCTGGAAAAATCTCAGTGAAAAGAAGTAAAGATCAAGTACTTTCAAACTAAATTGAAATTCTCTTGTAAATATTTAAGATAAATGGAGATATGTTGACTAGGAGTATATGAAGCTGACCTTTTGGTAGAAATAAATAGCATCATAATAAACTATATGCTTTGTAGAGTCTCTTTCAATCTAATATAATAATTATTTGATCCATAAATTCAAATAAATGTGGATAATTTTGAGATGGAAATTTTAAGCCTTAAGATGGCATTTATGCCTATCTAATTCACTTTTCATAAAGAATATACATAGGATTGTATCTGTACTTCACTACTAACATTTCTGGGTCATTTGGGTAAATTATATAACTGATAATGCATCAATTTCATTACCCATAGATTGAGTATAATCATACAAATATATTATTTGAATAACATTAAATAAGAAAATCAATTATAATGTATTTAGAAAGTACCAGTTTTATAAACACTCAATAATTTTGAATTATTTGTATTAACAATCAAAATATATTAGTAACTGTGGAATAGTTTATATGAATTAAAATTTCTCAAATTGGTAATTCATAAAATCTCATAGGGTCTGACACATTTTGCTGAATTTGAGTCATTATTTTTGTATCACATTTTAGGTTTAAGCTTCCAAAATATACAAATATCCAATATCTAATCTAATATACAAATATCTAATAAAAACTATAAAATGTGATTTTTAAATATATTGCATACACATATGTGTACATATGTATGTTTAGGTGTATATGTCTTGTGTATATATATATATATGTGTGTGTGTGTGTGTGTGTGTGTGTGTGTGTGTGTGTCTATATAAAAAGTCCAGGGCTTTAGAAGATGGAAGCAATAAAAACAGGAATCCAGCATCCCATTCTTCCAATACTCTTCTCCCTAGTGTTGTTATACAAAGAAGTCACATAAGGTTCCAAATTTAGCAGATTAAAACCCTCATGCACTTTTGGTGGGAGTGTAAATTGATAAAGCCACTATGGAAAACAGTATGGAGTTCTTTAAAGTACTAAACCTAGAACTACCATATGATCCAGAAATTCCACTACTGGTCATACACCCAGAGAAAAACATAATTCAAAAAGATACATATCCCCTAATATTCATTTGCAATGAACATCATTCAGTTCAGTTCAGTTCAGTCGCTCAGTCGTGTCTGACTCTTTGAGACCCCTATGAATTGCAGAATGCCAGGCCTCCCTGTCCATCACCAACTCCTGGAGTTCACTCAGACTCACACCCATCGAGTCAGTGATGCCATCCAGCCATCTCATCCTCTGTCGTCCCCTTCTTATGTTTACTATTTACAATAGTGTACTACAATTTATAATAGCCAGGACATAGAAGCAACCTCAATGTCCATCAACAGAGGAATATATAAAGAAGATATATGTATGTACAATGGAATATTATTCAGTCATATAAAGGACTGAAGTTGGGTCATTAGTAGTTCAGTTCAGTTCAGTTCAGTCACTCAGTCGTGTCTGACTCTTTTGTGACCCCATGAATTGCAGCACGCCAGGCCTCCCTGTCCATCACCAACTCCTGGAGTTCACCCAAACTCATGTGCATCGAGTTGGTGATGCCATCCAGCCATCTCATCCTCTGTCATCCCCTTCTCCTCCTGCCCCCAATCCCTCCCAGCTTCAGGGTCTTTTCCAATGAGTCAACACTTCGCATGAGGTGGCCAAAGTATTGGAGTTTCAGCCTCAGCATCAGTCCTTACAATGAACACCCAGGACTGATCTCCTTTAGGATGGACTGGTTGGATCTCTTTGCACTCCAAGGGATTTTCAAGAGTCTTCTCCAACACCACAGTTCAAAAGCATCAATTCTTCGGTGCTCAGCTTTCTTCACAGTCCAACTCTCACATCCACATATGACCACTGGAAAAACCAATGTGGGTTAACCTTGAAAGTGTCACAGAGTGAAATAAGTCAGAGAGAAACAAATACCATATATTAACACATATATGTGGGATCTATAAAAATGGTAGAGATGATCCTATTTGTAAAGCACAAATAGAGACACAGAGATAGAGAATACATGTATAGAATCCAAAGGGCAAAGCAGGGGCATTGGAGGAGTTGGGAGATTGGTATTGACATATATACACAAGTAATACTATGTGTAAAACAGATAACTAATAACAAACTACTCTATAGTACAAGGAACTCGACTCAATCCTCTGTGGGACTTAAATGGGAAGGAAATTTTAAAAAGATGGATTATATGCAAACACACAGCCATACTCACTTTGAGTACACATCTGATTCACCTTGCTGTACAGCAGAAACACACAGAAGTAACTATATTCCAATAAAAATTAATAAAAAAAGAATTACTTTCAGTTAATAGATATCACACTGAATAAAAATGTCCCTCAAGTACAGTCAGAGCAGTTCAGTTTGCAGATGATTCATTGAGTGCCCTGTGAAAGAGCATCTGGGCTACATTCTCATTCTCTCTGAAGTTATGATTCCAGGCAAGTGCCATATGGATTGTGCATTAGAAAAGGTTTTGTCTGGAACACTGCCAGATGTCATTGCACAGAGATTTCATGAGTCTTTATCACAGCATTCTTTATGGATAGATTTCTTTATGGAACTGAGAATGATTTTTAAAATTATTTCTGAACAAACAAAAATGTAATGGGAATACATTGGTGCTGGCAGACTAGTTTTTTCTGTTTGTTTACTTTGGTTTAATGTGTTAGATCATCCTGTTTTGGGAGTTGTATAATAAGGATTAATAGGATTGCATTTCGTCAATAATTGAACAAAAATTCTAGATTAGCAACATCAGTTGCAAAAGACATATATGTTTATAGTCAAGAAAATGATAGCACCAAAGAGCATTTATTTTGGCGTATTGTACTATAGCTCTCAACCATCTGCTAAGGACTTGATGCAGAGATCAATATATGACTTGCCTAGGGCAGTCCAAGGCATCCTCTCCATTTAGACATAGGGAAGCTAGAGTGCTGATGTTATTAAAGGATAATTACAGTCTTGGGGGAATCTTTATTTTATAACATATTGTGCAAAGAGTTTCCTTCAAAGAATTTTTGCTGATCAACTTTGTTTTTAGTTTGTTGTTTCAGCTCTTGCAGTTCTATTACGAATAGTTCTAGGGTTGTGTCCTCAGAGATTCCCAGCTGAGTTTAATAATGGGCATGTGCTGACAGATTTAAAATCTAGCACGAGTAAATATGACACTTCTTAAAACATCAATAAATATTTATGACATATTATTTCATTGCAGTTAGAAAAGTATGCTATGACCTCCCCTTTGAAAAGCAGTTTATTGGTTGCTTTCGACAACTTTTACAGATTTTGAGATTGCTTCAAATGTATCTATACTTGTTGATAGAAAATTTTCTTTGTGGCTGCACATGAAACTATTAATTTTCTATTTCAATTCCAAAATATGTTTCTGACTCTTAAAAATCTGACCAGCTAAAATAGTTTTATGTCTGCAGTCGTTACAACCCAAAACATAGTTTTTCATCAATTAAAAAACTTCCCTTAAAAGATAAATATTTTTGTTCTGAATAAAAGCAAAAAATTAAAGCTTACTGTTACTCACTTCTTTATATAATGTGAAAGTATAATGAGTTTTATTTTTCTCTCTGCTCCAAGAGGGGATTCCCTGATAGCTCAGTTGGTAAAGAATCTGCTTGCAATGCAGGAGACCCTGGTTCGATCCCTGGGTCTGGAAGATCCCCTGGAGAAGGGAAAGGCTACCCACTCCAGTATTCTGGCCTAGAGAATTCCATGGGCTCTATAGTCCATGGGGTTGCAAAGAGTCGGACACGACTAGGTGACTTTCACTTTCATTGCTCTAAGAGGAGTTTAATAACATGACTCAAGAAGGTAGCAGATGATGACTCCTGAAGCCCCTTATCAGCTTCTTGAGATATTTTCTCTCCTATTGCTACTTTCAGTGTTTAAATCATCAAATCTAGAACAAGTCATCAGGTAAAAATAGGTGTGAGAATAGATAGTGCTGTGGTGCATAGGCAAAATAAATTGCTAGAAGACTCAGTGGTCAACTTAAAATGTAATATGAAAAAGTGAATTGGCAGTTTATGTGTTAATAAATGATAATCCAAGGGAAAATGAACCTGCCCACTATGTAGAAAATTATGGCATAAGTGAGTAACCTGTTTAATTTCATATTTACTCTGCCTTCAATGTTCATTAGCAATACCATAACCTACAGAATTAAGAAAATTATTAAAAAAATACAATTACAACATAAATACACAGAAAGCATGTTTTCCTTTTGGTGGAGGGTTCAGTTCAGTTCAGTTCAGTTGCTCAGTTGTGTCTGACTCTTTGCGACCTCATGGACCACAGAATGTCAAGCCTCCCTGTCCATCACCAACTCTTGGAGTTTACTCAAACTCATCCCCATGAGTTGGTGATGCCCTCCAACCATCTCATCTTCTGTCTTCCCCTTCTCCTCTGGCATTCAATCTTTCCCAGCATGAGGTGGCCAAAGTTATTGGAGTTTCAGTTTCAATATCAGTCCTTCCAATGAACATTCAAGACTGATTTCCTTTATGATGGACTGATTGGATCTGCTTGCAGTCCAAGGAACTCTCAAGAGTCTTCTCCAACATCACAGTTCAAAAGCATTCATTCTTCGGTGCTCAGCTTTCTTTATAGTCCAACTCTCACATCCATACTTGACTACTGGAAAACCATAGCCATGACTAGATGGACCTTTGTTGGCAAAGTAATAGCTCTGTTTTTTAATATGCTGTCTAGATTGGTCATAACTATCCTTCCAAGGAGTAAGCATGTTTTAATTTCATGGCGGCAATCACCATCTGCAGTGATTTTGGAGCCCAGAAAAATAAAATCAGCCACGGTTTCCATTGTTTCCCCATCTGTTTGCCATGAAGTGATGGGACCAGATGCCATGATCTTCGTTTTCTGAATGTTGAGCTTTAAGCCAACTTTGTCACTCTCCTCTTTCACTTTCATCAAGAGGTTCTTTAGTTCCTCTTCACTTTCTGCCATAAGGGTGGTGTCATCTGCATATCTGAGGTTATTGATATTTCTCCTGGCAATCTTGTTTCCAGCTTGTGTTTCATCTAGCCCAGCATTTTTCATGATGTACTCTGCATATAAGTTAAATAAGCAGGGTGACAATATACAGCCTTGATGCACTCCTTTTCCTATTTGGAACCAGTTTGTTGTTCCATGTCCAGTTCTAACTGTTGCTTCCTGACCCACATACAGATTTCTCAAGAAGCAAGTCAGGTGGTCTGGTATTTCCATCTCTTGAAGAATTTTCCACAGTTTATTGTGGCTCACATAGTCAAAGGCTTTGGCATAGTCAATAAAGCAGAGATAGATGTGTGTTTTTGGGGAACTCTCTTGCTTTTTCCATGATCCAGCAGATGTTGGCAATTTGATCTCTGGTTCCTCTGCTGGTGGAAGGTAGGCAAATGTAATTAAATAGGTGACTAGCTAAATCATCTTTTTTTTTTTTCCTTCCCTTCCTTCCTTCCTTCCTTTTCTCTCTCTCTCTTTCTTTTATGTTTCCTATACATTAATGCTCCTCATTATGCATTTAAAATGCTTATATCTGAGCAACAACAAATTGCAGCAGTTTAGACTAATCAAGATCTTTCCCTTTATCATTACATTTTGAATGATTCCAAGTGATTATATTTAAAGCAAGGTACCTCAAAAACAGTACATTTTCCTATTGCATGTTTGTTTATTTCTGCCACATTATTTTATAGTTTTGGATAATCTATCAATCTCAGTCAAAAGTTATATAGGTCATGAAATGATTTAAAGATGTGTTTTATTCAAAACATCAAAGACCATTGAGTATAGACCGTGGATATGGCAATTTCAACATTTAACTTACTACTCCAAATCTAGTCAGGTTGACAGTGAATAGAATTTATTTTCTTGGACTAACTAGTAAGTAACTAGTAAGAAATTAGTTGGTGATATTTACCCTATTCCTAGTGATGGACAGAAGATAGTTAAAGAATATTTTGTGAGGATCCAAAGAGATATAAAGATAAGGCAATTGACATAAATGTCTACCTTACAGAAGTCAAAAGTTAAATGGACTTGAGAAATATCTCAACTTTTTTCAGGCAATACTAACTCAAATTTTGTGTAGAATTTGAATATATAAATATATACAATAGTATATGCTTATATCATTCATATTATATAATCAGGAATGCATGACTATATACTTATGGGGCTTCCCTGGAGGCTCAGATAGTAAAGAATCTGCCTGCAATGCAGGAGACCTGGGTTCAATCCCTGAGTCGGAAAGATCCCCTGAAGAGGGCAATGGCAACCCACTTCAGTATTCTTGCCTGGAGAATTCCATGGACAAAGGAACCTGGAGGGATACAGTCCATGGGGTCCCAAAGAGTCACTAACTCATGAATACGTAATATATATTATACATGATTATATAAAGATATAAAATATGTAAAGATTTAAATATAAATACTCAAATAGGTTAATCACTAAAATACAAAATTCTGTAAATATTTCAAAAGATATAAAATACTACTTGCTGAGATTCTAGATTTAGGAATTAGTTTTTTTAATCTTAATATTATTGACTTAGAGTAGGACTGTTTATAAATAACTATATATTTTCAGGCATCAAAGCAAAATTTTCATTTGATAAAGTTAAACAGGCATGAAAGCCTTTATTTAAGACTGTAGCAATAGAAGAGAGATGTCAGAACCCAGTCTGAGACCTACTCCATTGAACTAAAGACAGTAGTTTTTTCAAGAGCTGGAGTTAGGAGGCACTCTTAGGCCATCAGTGTTTGCCTGACCTTTTCCAAAGGAAAAACAAACTTTCTATTACTTTCATGGCCGGAGGTAGTTTAATGATTTGGAGTAAGCTGTTCACTGAAGTTAAAGTTCTATTCTCCCACAGAAACTGGGACAGAGGTGACACCACCTTTCTTGATTATTGTATTTCAATAGCGAGTGGCAGGGGGACTTCTAGGTCCTTGAGAAAGACAGTTCTGGGATGCAAACTGACAAGAGGCTTCTTAAAGACCTGCATCTCAAGAGGGCAGGGGAAAAGTTTACAAGTTTTCCAAAGTAAATGCTCTAAGAAAAGGGAGGTTAGGATCCTAGAGTCAGGAAGTTTGTCTTCTATCTAGTCAAACTGAGGGCAACACTCAGGCAACTCTGGTCAGTGGTGTGGTTAAGGAAGAGAAACTTCTGTTTAGGCAAATACAGTAATTGATGTAGTATGCAGACTATTTGTGGATGACTCAAAATCAAAATTTCAATGCAAAAATCATAGAGTAAAATTTCTAATACATAATATATGGCATAAAATATTCAGAAGATTCTTTGGAGTGTTTCATGGCCTTGGAGTTATAAAGTGACTCAAATAACAAACTGTTGTTAAGTATTGAAAGTGAAAGTGAAAGTCACTCAGTAGTGTCCAATTCTTTGTGATCCCATGGACTGTAGCCTGCCAGGTTCCTCTGTCTATGAAATTCGCCAGGCCAGAATACTGAAGTGTATAGCTGTTCCTTTCTCCAGGAGATCTTGCCAACCCAGCGATTGAACCCAGGTCTTCTGCATTGCAGGTGGATTCTTTACCACCTGAGCCACCAGGGAAGCTCAAGAATTCTAGAGTGGGTAGCCAATAGGGGACCTTCCTGACCCAGGAATTGAACCAGGGTCTCTTGCATTGAAGGTGGATTCTTTACCAGCTGAGCTACCAGGGAAACCCTGTTAAGTATTAGTTGATATCTTATGTTGATAATACCAAATCATAGAACTGTCAGTTTTCAAGTAAAAGGAATTATTCAAATGTAACTTATACCTAATATATATATATATGTATATACACACTATACATACTGTGTATATATATAGTATGTATATACTATACTATAATATATATATATATATATACTATGTGGTATATACTATACATACTGTATATATATAGTATGTACATATATACATAGTATAGTATTTATACTATAGGGCTTCCCTGGTGGCTCAGAGGTTAAAGCGTCTGCCTGCAATGCGGGAGATCCAGGATCTATCCCTGGGTCGGGAAGATCCCCTGGAGAAGGAAATGGTAACCCACTCCAGTATTCTTGCCTGGAGAATCCCATAGACAGAGGAG